>NC_083112.1:74920886-75187505 GCF_949774975.1 Lagenorhynchus albirostris | reverse complement strand
GGCAGTAAGGAAGAGGGCTGGGGAGGAGTGTGCTGGGACCACCCATGGACCCCTTTCAAGGTCCTTCACTACATGAAGATAAAGAATTCCTTACACAGGTTCCATTGCTCATGTTGATTCTGGGTACGAGGGAGTCATTTTATTTTTTAATTTTTCAATTTTATTTTATTTTTTATAGAGCAGGTTCTTATTAGTCATCCATTTTATACATATTAGTGCATATATGTCAATCCCAGTCTCCCAATTCATCCCACCACCACCACCCCCTACCACTTTCCCCCTTGGTGTCCATACGACGAGGGTGTCATTTTTTAAATGCCGTTTCCCGCATAGAATAGGCAAATTGGCGCAAAGATTTATTCCGTTTATACACAGGTAAGTAGGTATGTATTGAGATGAAATTTGTGAAAAATACTATAAAGGTCAAGAATAGGAAACAGGAAAGAAAAAACAAACAGAAAAGCTGTAGCTGGACTGGACTGTGTTGGGGAGGGGCCTCTGGCCAGGCGGGGACGAGAAGTGGCTTTGGGATGAGATGGGCTTGATGCACAGGTGGGAGCGCGGCGCGAATTCCACGGCTGCATAAGGCACGGGCAAGCGGGAGGATAATGGCAAATTATTAATAGAGAAGCTGAAAACACACCAGGGCAGCTGCAGCGGGAGAGGAAGTAAGATCCCTGTAGGTTCCAGGCCAGTCATGCAGGAACTGCAAATGCCTGAAAATAGGCACCTAATGGATTTCAGTAGATACAGGTCACGTTTACACACTGCCTTAGGCTGCCTCACAGGACTCGAATGTCAAAGGGAGCCTCCAAACCAGCAATGGAAGCTAACATCCGAGTTTCCAGAAATCTGCAAAACTGAAAGTGCTCATTATCGATCATTACAATTACAAAGTGCTGTGGGAAAGAGATCCTGACTAGCTGAGAAAATCAAGGGAAGCTTAATGCTGTTTACACTGCCTGCTATTTCAAAAATGGGCCGTTTTTAGACATTCTGAGATGGAGCTGAGGAAGAGCGCTTTCAGATCAGGGAACTGTGGGCAAGGCAGAGGAGGGAAGAAAAGGGTCCCACTCACATGAGGACAGCCAGGAGGGAAGGCCTGGTGGAGCAGAGGCCACGAAGGACAGAGGAGGGATACTCGGGGTCTGATACCACTGCACTGTGGACCAGAGTAGGAGGACACGCCGGCATGTTGAGCTCAGTTCCAGAAAGTTCCATGGGGGACAGTGAGGGCGTGGGGATGCTTTTTCAGGCCAGAATCACACATCTAGGAGTCTGTGGACCAATCCTCTGTCAGACATTAGAGCACTGTGGGACAGTGGGGCTCTAGAACATTCATAGGGATTTCTTTTCTTCACATAGAGTACATCAGATGACAAGTATTCCTATTACATAAACAAAAGGAAATATTCTTAGACATATTACAAAGACAGCCTCCTTAAAAACATAGGGAATTATGTTCTTGGCACTGATGGCTATATTTAGCTGCAAAGTGTAATTCTTTCACAGGAGTCTATACTGCGTCAATGAGTAGGTCCTCTGAGAAATGAGATTAATATGTAACTATGATATAGGACCATGATTAAGGATACAAGAGATTTGATTAAAACCAGAACCCTAGTACTACTACCAGACATGATTTCTTTTCCACAGAATAGTCCACTGATAACCCGTGAAGAAGCAGAAACGTTTATACGTGGATTGCATGTTTCAAAAATGCATTGTCCTGCTGAGGACTTCCAAATCCACGCATCCATCTAGATGTCAACCAATCCACCCCTAAATTCTAACTTCATTTCCTCATCCTTATTGCTGCATTCTTCTTCCATATGTTACAGTTAGTATTTTAACTCCTCCCTGACCTCCCAGAAAAAGTCTGAGTTAGCTCCTTGGTACAGGAATCTTTTCCACCAAAATATTTCTAGTATCCCTTAAAAAACTACACATAGTACAGGTAGGTCTTCAGTACACTCACTGAAAGTAGCTGTTGTATCAGTCAAAAATCAATAGTGATTAAGGAAAAAAAAAAACGATTTGGAAAAGAGGAATTTACTAAGGCTTGGGTTAAAAACAAGAAAATAGCATAAAAACAGATGTCAAGTTTAGTTAGAAGATTGAATAACTGCTTCTGTCCCTTTAATCCTGTTCCAGCACAGCCACTGAACTGCTAAATATCGCGAATTATAGCCAGTACTGTGAAAAATAAGCCATTCAAATGAACTTAAGCTGAGAGAAAATTAACACATTAATCCAAATCAGTTAACAGCATGATTTAAAAGCAAAGAATGATAAGTAGTTTCAAGTTAAATTTAAAGACATTGACCAATCCAAACATCAACAAAAGTGACTGTCAATAAATCAAATAACGTAAGTAAAAAATTCAACATCTAAAATAAATAAATAAAATAAAATACAAAAAACAAATTCAGGGCTTCCCTGGTGGCGCAGTGGTTGAGAGTCCGCCTGCCGATGCAGGGGACGCGGGTTCGTGCCCCGGTCCGGGAAGATCCCACGTGCCGCGGAGCGGCTGGGCCCGTGAGCCGTGGCCGCTGAGCCTGCACGTCCGGAGCCTGTGCTCCGCAACGGGAGAGGCCACAACAGTGAGAGGCCCACGTACCGCAAAAAAAAAAAAAAAAAAAAAAAAATCAACATTTAAAATAAATAAATAAAATAAAATGCAAAAAAAACCTGCAACATCTAACATCACAAAACGTAAAACACCAAAGTTGTACATTAACTACAGGAATAATATTATAGATTAAGACCATAAAATTTTGCCACCCTTGGCACAGTTTAGAAATAAAATATAAGTAATCTCAGAGCCAATAAGCAATCAGAACACATGCAGTACCCCTATTAGGAGGAGCAGTCCACTGAGGGGTTCACAGATTGATCACAACGTTTTGCGATGATGTAAGTATGTCCAGGATTTTCTGTAATTAGGGAAAATAAATCTTTCTCCCACCTTCATCCCCAACACATGACACAAACCATTATTAACAAATAAGACCAGTCCCCAAACTGAGTTTTAGGTGACCATATGATTTACAGTTCTCTAAATACGGAAGAAGTCTTCCATATACATATATATGGGAAAAGTTTATATATATATATATATATATATATATATATATATATATATATATGACCCAAAATTATGTGCCTACTAGTTTTAAAAAAAAAAAAGACTATGGGGATGGAACCCATTGAAAGCTCAAAGGATTTACTCTTACAAGGGTGTGTAACCACAATAAATAGCAAAAAAATTCTCAAACTTTGGTTTTAGAAAGCTTTCTAATTTTCCACTTTTTCACAACACAGTCTGAAGTCCATCAAATACTCATTTCAAAAGCTTATGATTCAGTCGGGCTACACATCTCCAAAGGAAAAATGTGTGTTGAATGGAAGCACACATTCACAATTATCTCTGACCTGCCTCTCAAAAAGTGCTCCTTTTTTTTCTGTAGATTTTTATATGGGTCAAAACACCTACACACTGAGTTCAAAGTCATCTAAGAAGAGCCGCTCAAGTAGAAAAAGATCTCTTATTCCTTTTTTTCTCTCTCCATATTTCTTTCCATAACGAAAAAACAAAAAGAAAACCTCATAGTGAAAAATGTATCACAGTTTCCCAGTAGTCAAAAAATACCTTTTTAAATAAGACCTGCTGTTAAATATAGAGTTGAAAATGCTGACTTACTTATAAAAACCATAGTGAAATGAGTAAATGGTCAGCATTTAAGGTAAGACCAATTTCACCATCAGAGATCTGTCATGGGCTCCATATACTAAATGCTCAAAGCAGTTAAATGAAAGAAAAAAATGGCACTGCAGTTGATACGGTGGTTGCTGAGTTTCAAAGCATTTCTACTTCAAAGTACTAGAATTTCTAACAGAAAGGCAAGTGGTCCGATCATGATGGGAATCTAATGGACCCTTTTTTCTCCACCATGCACACGTATATTTCCAGTTCCGCTACTTCATTCCCATCTAAGGAACTATTTTTAAAGGTAGTAAGTTTTATAGTAGCAAACATTTCTAAAGACAACATAGAACTTCAACAATTACAAAGTCTTCAAATGAATCAGGGCTCACAATAGGGGTATGAATAATATGGCAACAAAAGAAAGTTACTGGCTGCTTTTGAGGCACTAAACACTGTTCTATGCACCTTTCATGCATTATGTTCACAGCCCTACAAAGTAGGTAAAATGTTATAATTATCCACATTTTATAGGAGGATAAAGCTTAGAGAAGTTCAGCGAATTAACCAATGTCAAAGATCAGTAAATATCAGAGCCAAAGTACAAACCCAGTTCTGTCGGACATCATTTCAAACTGTTGAGCAACTTTTGTTCCTCAATCCGCAACCCCACACTCCCAGGGCAATGTTGCCAAAATTTCTGCATTAGAATCAGAGTACTAGAAAATGTAGTCTTAAAAAGTCAAGAATTAGGGTAAACAGGAATAATTGGAGAAGGCCTAACTTTGTTCACTTGAATAATTTTGTTTGTAAAAACAGGTCCTTGGGGGGGCAGGCATCTGGACAGAGGAGACTGCAAATGGATGGGCACATCACTGCACAGAAACACTGAGAAAATGTCCCCAAACTTTGAATAAAGTCTGCTATAATGCATTTTCTTTTGTTGACCTTTCCATCCATGATGTACAAGAGTATGAGAAATCAAAGAAAGAGTCTCATCTCGTTTCTGAACCCTCCTCATACAAGAGTGGGAAAACATGGATAGTTTTGTGAGACAATCAGAAAATGTTAGCCATTGATGTGAGAAGAGGTCTTGAACCAAAAGGAACCATAAACATTTTAGTCCCCCAGGAATTCATAGAAATCTCTAGGAGGGCATTTGATTTCCTACGTCACTGAGGGGGATTTCAGTTCATTTTATTCATTCACTGATGCCAAGTGTATTCACTGAGCACTTACCACATGCGTGATGCTCCTCACGTGATACATGTCCATCTTAGGCATAAGTGGACAGCGTCCTATGATGGACATGAGGTTACAAATCAGTAACCTAAGCACAGCCCTTGTTGCTTCCCAAGGTCACTATAAGAACGAAATGGCTACATGAGGAGCAAAGAAACCACAGGGAACTTGGTTCAATGATCCACTTGATCACGTAAACGATTTCCTGCTCTCTTTCTCAAGGCAGAGTGTAAGGCCAGCAATATTGTTTTAGGTTCCAGTGAGTAAAAATAGTGTGAGTGGAGATCACAAGCATCTCTTCAAATCACATAAGATATCAAACATACTTGTCCATTCCTGCCTATTTTGCCATGAAAACCATTTCTTTAATGAAATAGCAGGTCCAGCAACAAAAATGGATACTGACAAGTCATATAAGATAGGAACAGTTAAAGAAGACAAACAAAATGTAAGAAAAATAACCTTAAACAATCACTTTAACAGCAGCCTTTAAAAAATTTTTTTCAACTACAGGAAGACAATTCAATTTGGGTTTGTTAGATAAATTTGTAATTTAATTTAAAAATGTATAGAAACAGAGAGACCTTCTGAACCAATTCATTGATACAAGTGAGAATTTTACTATCCCTGTGTTAGAGATAACACAACTATTATTAGAGTAAAACAAAGTTATTTGTACTCTATCAGCATTCGGTAAAAAACCAAAAGTCACAGCTCACAGGAGAATCTAAGCAAGCTCTAAAATCTCAATGAATCTGGATGGCATCCTAGCCTAAGTTTAATACACACACACACACACACACACACACACACACACACACACACACAGTCCCTCCGCTCTTTTGCAGAATGCCTCAATTTGGCCACACTAGAGTATCATCCCCTTGAAGTCCGGGACCTGTGTCTGATGTATTCTTTGCCTTATTGCGGTGTCTGGTGCATCCTAGGTGCTCCATAAGTATCTGCACAGTAGATAAATGGAAGTGACACCGATATTGATCACGGCTCACCTTCCTCATTTATCTCACCGATACAGCTGTCTCCAAAATACTAGTGACGAGCCTTGCCGGTACTGAGAGTAGCACTGAATAAATGTATGGTATTTTCAAAGGTGGAGCAGCTGCATCTCTGGATAAGGAAACAGTGGACCCTTCAAACGAGAAACCATTCTAAAATAAAGAACGTAGAGGGCTAGTAAAAAGGAAGACTTCATCTTTCACACTGTGCGTTCCTATTTCTAAACACGTTTATAACATCATAGAATATGCCTAATATTAACTGGTCTTCCGTAAGTATGGGAGCCTTAACAATGGTTATGAAATGCAATGTAATTTTAGCCAAACTGAACATGACCATATGGAACAGCCATCTTTATAGGTCAAAGGCCATGGCATGTCAGCAGTTTCATATGCTTCAAGCCGATCAAGATTAAGGTGTGGCTGGTAGAGACTGGAAAGTGGGGGAAGGGATGACAGCTCGTGAAAGGGTGAAAGAACTAACAACTGTATTATATAAAATGGGCAGTTAAGAAATATTCTCTATGGCCGATAGAACCATAGATGCAGGTTTAAGTATGTTTTTTTTGAGGTTACAATGATAACTGACCAGGAAAGAAACCAAAATTAACCATCTATATGGTTAATTTTAATGTGCACACACACATATTTATGTTCAGTAATAAATAATATATATTCAGTTGAATATATATATATTTATATAATATATATACACTCGGTTGAATATATATTTATATTAAATGTACACAAATATTATACACAATAAATATACACAAATATTATACACCATATAAATATATATGTATTTACGAAAGGGAGCTAGAGGAAGGCATAAAGGAAGGTACGGGATGAGCTAAACCCTCATCCATCACAGCTGGTATCAACAGACAATGTCTGAATAAAATCACTGCCATATTGGTACATTGTTAGGAATCTGGAAGTAACTGCGTCAAGAACTGAAAACAAATAAATATGGTTGTCTCTGGGGTGCAAAACTAGATGAACACACGATGGGGCCAGAGACGACAGATTTTTATTATGAGCCCTTTAGTTTCATTTGGTTTACTTTAACCATGGTATGTACGACTTTAATATAAATATATTTTAAGGGAGTAACAAAAATGTCTAACTCATGAGTTTGTTGTATGTAACGAGACAATGCATATGAAGGACTAGCAGAGCCTGGCATATAGGAAGCGTTAATAAAGGGTGGCTATTATTTTTAAGTCATTTTCAAGGTTGAAAAATTCAGACAATGTAGATGCTAGAATCCTACAAAAAATACACCATGTTTTGTGAAAACAAAGACAAATGTGTGTAATTTTAAGTTGCACTACATACATTACAGTGGCCTTTAAAATGTACGTTTACTTGTTCCCCAAGAAGAAAAGTTACCATTTTCCACTACAAGCTTCAATCTTAGGTTACACATAAGAATTTGCCAAAGCATTTTTAACTGAGAAAATCACCTTCTTTCCTTCTTTGTCTTTCAGACCTTTGCCAATAACTCCTTCTTTATGTATGATTCCCTCAGGAAGACTTTCAGAATTCAGCTGTTATTTTTAGTTTTAGGTAGAGGTAAGATTTTCAAGAAAGCAATTGCATTAAACTCTGCTGAACCTAACTATCAAAAAAACAAAAGCAAAAACAGAAACCAAAACAAACAAAAAAGTTTGAGAGTGAAATACACACATTCTAAAGTTCCAATAAGGGACTTAAAAGTAGCTTGTGGAAAATGCACGGTTAATTCTGCACAGGTTTTCCCTCCTCTCCTAAAAGGAAGTGTGAACTAGAGTTGACCCACTTACCACAGTGTGGATGAGAGGCTCCGACCAGAAGGAAAGCACAACCTTTGCAAATCTCTCCTCTGCATTTCCTTAGTCTCCGCATGCAGATCTGGTCCACATTTGAGGTCTGAGACTGCCCTCCCCCACACACCCCACCTCCCTGCCTCCCTCCGGGCAGCCGATGAGGCCCATCCCTGTAAGTCAAAGCCTGAATTTTTTTTTTTAAGTCATTCTAGAAAACAAAGCAGCTCAGGTTGACCTAAGGCAGCCCCACCTTCAGCCCCACAGCAGTCGGCCACTGTTCTTTTGTGATTATGGTGCAGATCTTTAAATAACAAGAAGAGAAGACTTAAGTGTGCTCAAGGTAAGAAAAAAAATTAAAGCCTTGAATTTGGCAAAGGACTCTGACTTGAGCACTACTTTTTATCTCTAGAAACACTCAAAGGAGCCAGCCTGATGAACATCAAAATCAATACAAGAAATCAAGTTAAAGGTTTACCAGTAAAACGAGTCAAGCAGAATGAACCCGAGGGGAGTTGGAGGAGGGAGGTGGATGTGTGACAATCAGCAGCTTTATTTGCTGGAGGGATCAGAGGCTGCCCAGGGCCAAGTCCTTGTTCTGTGTCAAAACACTCCCCAGCAGGTGGAGAGGGGCTTTGACAGCACAGTGATTAGAGAGCCCAAGGCCTGGAGCATCTGTGGGGCAGCAGCGCTTATGAGACCAGATGAGTTTCCACTGAAAGAGTGACGCCACCTTAACTGCAATCGTCATTTTAATCCTTTGCGAGCATAACCTTGTATGATATTCAGAACTGTTTTTGAGGAAACTTTAAAAAAAAAAAAAAAACTTAAGCGCAAGCTCTGAATCAGATCCAGACTTTTCTCTAGAATGTCAGGCTGGGGAGATTTGACCTGATTCCATAAATCCATTCCATTTTGTAGAAGGAATTAAACAAGCCTATGAGACGCCTATGAAAAACCAAGGCAAAATTAATAATAAAATGTGAACCATCGTTTTCCAATCTGACCATCCAAGCTTCTGGTCACTGAAAGAAAGAAATATCTACGTGTAAAATAATTCGAGTTGATTAAAAAGGAGAGATGAAATGTGCAGGAAGAACAAATTCTCAAGAAAAGTCAAGATGTGACATTTTTATTTCAGAATTATTCACGCAGTCAAGATATCCATGAAATATATAAATTGAATATATTTTAAAAGAGCTCAAAATCCAGAAAAGAATAAATTATTTTCTGATATATACAATCTAGAAGTCACCCTGGCTTACCTTTCAGCAAAAGCAGTCCATAACTGATCACAAAGAAGCAAAAAAAGATTCCTTTTCCTCAAGGAAAAGGAGTCACAGTATCACAGGAATTTTGATTTAGAAGGGCGCTCACTAAGGACTGGTCCAACACTGGTCCAAGTTCCCAGCACGAGGATCCCATCCGGCCTAGGACTGAGTATTTCTAGGCGCTCACGACTGTCATATATTAGACAGGTAATGGTACAGGAATGGTCATCTGCTCCGCAACACAGGGCTGGTGGAGCCTAAGAGGACCAACCCTGCTGCATGCAGCGGGATGGCTCAAGCACTGCATCCCAAAGCTGTGTGAAAGTGATCAGCACCCAAGTGTCCCATCGGGGAACAGGGAACGGGGAATTCCCCAGTGCAGATTCCAACATGTCTGTTGGAAAATGGCGGGGCACTGATCACGTGGCTGGGAAGAGTAGAATAAACCAGCTGGGATTCAAGAAGCAACTTAATTAGCCAGAAGGGGAGGGAAACAAGCATGTGTGAAGGTGGGGAGAGAAAGGGGCTGCCCTCCAGCCGGGAACCCCAGGAATTCTCCTGAAGTTGAGCAAGTTTGGGTGGCGCTCACTGCACGGAGGGGGAATGCATGCCCCATGGGATTGAGGGGCACCTCAGTAAGAAGGACTCATTATACTATTGGGGCCTGCATTAGGGAATTTTGAAGTGGGTTCCAGGAACTGGGGCTTTTCTCTGGATCAGATGATGTCAGGACATTGGGTTCATCCTATGACTGGTCTCCAAAGTCTTATCCCTTAGGAGGGAGGACTGGGGCAAGACTAAAGATGTAATTGCTCTAGAAGCAGCATCACTGATATTGACCATTGTGTGTGTGTGTGTGGGGGGGGTTCATTCCTGTGGCTTGAAGGATGCTCATGTTTTTGTCTGTATTCACACAGGATAGAGGAGGGACCTTCTTTTTGTCTTGCCCACGACAGATGCAAAGTGTCTGATGCTGACGCTTGGCAAAGGTGTTTACGTTCAGCAGAACACCGCTGGCTAGCGGTGGGTGCCGGGCAGCTCCCGAATGGCGGGGGCTCCTTTATCTTCTCAGAGGCTGGGAGGGGCTATGAGGTAAGCTACTTCTGCTGGGCAGGAGGCCTGGCTTGCTGTCCAGTGCTTGGTACCTGAGTGGGAACCCAGCAGACACCCCCGGGAAGTAACACTCTAAGCGTGACTCCATCCCAGGTTTGAGGGGAAGTGATGCCCCCTGACCTTGGGGAAGTCATAGGTAGGGTCTGAGGAAGACAGGGGCTGGGGCTGGAGTTAGCAAATCCTTTGCTAGCTGGTCCAGCCCACGCTTGTCCCGTGTTCTGGGTAACTTCCCAATATCATGGGTCAAAATTTGCCACTAGGTAAACCATAGTCTGACGCCTCACTGTTAAATACACACGAGAACTATTTATCTGCCAGGCTTCAACTTGTCAAGAAAAGATCATACCATCCTGCCCTTAGTGGTGTCTTTGACGGGTCCAGATCAAGGATTCTCAGTAGCACCTCATGTCTGTCCCTAGAGCTCTGCCCTCAGGAAAGAAATTTCCCAGAATCCGCTACCAGGACTCTGTTCTATTGGATTAACCCAACTCCAGCACCCCTTCGGCACCTGTCATATAGCTTCAATCATGAAGTGCTGAATATCATGCTTTGATATTAACTATTCCTCTAGAACAGTTCCTTGAATGGTTTATTTGAATCTCCCTATGTGTCATGTTTGTACTAAATAACTGCTAACCAATCCCCCCATTGTTAGTTGTCAGTCATTTAAGCATTACAGTCACCACTACTTAACCACTGTTCATTTCTCCATAGATTCAAGAGAGAAAACATTACCCTATTAGATAACACGGAAATGTTAGCATAAGAATAAGTTCGAGTTTCCATATGTTACAAAGTGAAAGATGTTTTATTCCACCCACGTTCACAAAACAGAGGTATCACCAAACTGGTTCAGCTTAAGTGTAACTCTATGGAGAGAGGGGGTGTTTTATTCTGAAAGATTTCTGGCCATTACTTCCTGTGGAAAAGAGTACAATGGCTTACAAATTCAGATAAATAAATAATTACATAAAAGTCTTTTGTTTCAACAGCAGCACACTTTGTGCCTTTGTTAAAAAACAATCTTTCAGGACTTTCCTGGTGGTCCAGTGATTAAGAATCCGCCTTCCAATGCAGGGGACATGGGTTCCATCCCTAGTCGGGGAACTGGGAATCCCACACGCCGCGGGGCAACTAAGCCCGTGCGATCTAGAGGCTGCACGCCACAACTAGAGAGCCCGAGTGCCGTGACTACTGAACCTGCACGCTCTGGAGCCCAAGCGCCACAACTAGAGAGAAGCCCGCACGCTGCAACGAAGAGCCTGTGCACCGCAACCAAAGATCCCACGTGCCGCAACTAAGACCCGACACAGCCCATAAATAAATACTTAAAAAAGCAGAAACAAAAGAAAACACACAATCTTTGGCCATCAAACCCTACTGAGAATGATCACACGCTGGTAACAAAGCATGCAAGGTAGAAAGAATCCTATGTAGTGAAGGGTAACACGATAAGCCGCCCCAGAACATGACCGCAGGAGCTCAGGACGTGTCACCCCAAAATGTGCCACTGTGCTCTGTCGCTTGTTTTACCAAACAGCAGCTGCAGGTGGAGGCTTTCTCTAAACTCCCCTGATCTGCCTCAAGACAGATCCTCCAAAGGAAACTCACCTGTCATAATAAATCACCCCTCACCCTCCAGCCCCAGGAGTTTCATCAGCCAGAGAAGGTGGATCCCACACTCAGACAAACTCTGTCACAAACTATCCCACCTCCCACTTCTTCTTCTAAGGCCCATTCCTCTTTCCTAAGAAAATCACTCTCCCCTGAGGCCTCCACAGGCCACCCCCCTCCCCTCCCCTTGTAAAATGGTATTGAATCCTGAATTCTAAGCCTCCTCTTTGGGTTGCTAATTTCCCTCTGGTGCATAAAAGAGGTATACAGTTAGTAAACTTCTGTTTGTTTTTCTCTTGTTAATCTGTCTTTTATTACAGGGGGTCTCAGTTAAGAACTCAGGAGGGGAGAGGGGAAGTTCTTTTTTCTCTGTACAGCAGCTAAGTACACGTACACACACACACACACACACACACACACACACACACACACACACACACACACACAGGATTTGCTCCCTTAAACATTTGTTATCCTATGTCTCAAAAAGTGGGTAAATATCTTTTATTTCTTATTTTTTATATTTTAAGTCAAATACTTCTATTCATAGAGTGCAAATATTGGCAAGTTTGTTGCTTTCCCTTGGAGCTAAAGAAGTTCCCGTGAGTGGACCAGTAAAAAAGACGACAGGAAACACTCTTTCTTTTCTCCACACTCAGCCACGTTACACTCAACGTCAGGACCTTTTCCAAATTTGCTAGAAAAAGACAGAATCAAGAGCCAAATAAAAGCCTATTTAACTTCTTTTTATTTGAAACTTCAAAGTAGGTCATTTACACAAGTGAGAATGACGAGGAAGAAGAAAGAGAAAGCGGTGAACACACGAACGAAGGCTCAACGACAGCAAAACACAAATCCAAATGCTCTTTTTTCCCTACAGCACATTGCCCAGTATTGTCAGGAAAAATAAGTCACACAATTGGTTTTGTTGCTATGTTTCCTTCCAATCATTACGAAAGGCCATTGACTGTAAGGTAAAAAGGAAAAAGAAAAGAAAATAGCCTAGCACTCAACACGCAAGGCTGGAAACATTAACCATTTATGAACCTGAAGGCCAGACTTTCATTTACAAAGAAAGTGAATCCATAATTCCTGTTGAACTCAGTTGTGGGTTTTTTTTGTCTTTTGGAGGTTTTTTTTGCGGTACACGGGCCTCTCACTGCTGTGGCCTCTCCCGTTGCGGAGCACAGGCTCCGGACGCGCAGGCTCAGCGGCCATGGCTCACGGGCCCAGCCACTCCGCGGCATGCGGGATCCTCCCGGACCGGGGCACGAACCCGCGTCCCCAGCATCGGCAGGCGGACCCTCAACCACTGCGCCACCAGGGAAGCCCTGAACTCAGTTTTAAACTATGTTTTCCTTTCTGTTTAGGAAAATACACTGTTCTTATCCACTAAGTCCATTTCCTGGAAG
This sequence comes from Lagenorhynchus albirostris, assembly GCF_949774975.1. Classification (NCBI taxonomy): domain Eukaryota; kingdom Metazoa; phylum Chordata; class Mammalia; order Artiodactyla; family Delphinidae; genus Lagenorhynchus; species Lagenorhynchus albirostris. Next base: position 75,174,323 of record NC_083112.1, on the reverse strand, counting down.
ACTGAAGATCTTAACTCATCTCAGAAATGATGCTCTTGGCTACAGCAACCAAGCTCACGCTTTGGGGCGCCTCCTTTCCTCCTCAAGGCAAGGCCTCTCAAACCACAGTGTAGCAACACGAATCACGCAGGGGTCTTGTTCAAAAGCAGATCAGCTTCCAGAGATCTGGGTCAGGACCTGCACCAAGCCCCAGGTGATGTCGCCGCAGCTGGCCACCTAACGCAAGGCCTGGAGAACCAAGTAAAAATTCAGGAACCCGTGACCCACACCCAGGACTCGGTTTAGGTACTTGGATGGTAGGGACTGAACCTCTTTATTTTTAATAAATTCAACAAGTAGCCACAGTGCACTGACTGTCTCAGTTTCCCAGTGCTGCTGTAAGTAAGCGCCACAGCTGGGTGGCTGACAGCAGCAGAAATCCATGCCCACCCTGATGGAGGCGAGAAATCCAAAATCAAGGTGTTGGCAGAGCCATGATGCTAGGGTATCACTTACATGTGGAATCTAGAAAAATGATACAAATGAACTTACAAAACAGGAACAGACTCACAGACTTGGGAAACAAACATGGTTACCAAAGGGGAAAGGTGGAGGGAGGGATAAATTAGGAGCTTGGAATTAACAGATCCACATTACTGTATATAAAAGAGCTAAACAACAGGAACCTACTGCCAAAGATGCACAGGGAACTATACTCAATATCTTGTAATAACCTATAATAGAAAAGAATCTGAAAAAGAATAGATATATGTGTATGTATAATTGAATCACTTTGCTGTACACCTGAAACTAACACAACGTTGTAAATCAACTGTACTCCAATAGAAAATAAACATTAAATTATAAAAAAACAAAGTCAAGGTGTTGGCAGGGTCATGCTGCCTCTAAGGACTCCAGGGGAGAACCGGTCCTCCCTTCTTCTAGTATCTGGTGTGGTTGGCAGAGTCCCTAGTATTGCTGGGGTGGTCGATGGACCACTCCAGTCCCCACATCCATCTCTACGTGGCCTTCTTGCTTCATGTCTCCTCTGACTCTGTGTCCTCACATGGCATTTTCCTCTCTGTGTGTCTCTGTGTCCAAATGTCCCCCTTCTTACAAAGGTGCCAATCACTGGATTAGGGCCTACCCGAATCCAGGACGACTTCATCTTAACCAAGTACATCTGCAAAAACCCTATCTCCAAATAAGCTCACATTCACAACAGGTACCAGGGGTTATAACTTCTACATACCTTCTTGGGGACATGATTCAACCCAAAATGTGTGCACATCACACCGAAGTCTGGGATCTGCTAAAACTGTCTCTCTCCACACTGATGATTCATTAGAATCCCCTGGGGAACTTTCACAATTACGCTCATCAAATCTGACCCGCCGGTAAAACCAAGCCTTCCTAAGTCTTTAAAAACTCAGGTATTTCTAGTGCATGGCAAGGGCTGAGAACCACTGCATAAGACTCAGATTGCATAGCTCTGTGAAAATGTGTCATGTTTTTAAGTGGAATGTTTACACTTTTTTCTTAGCATGAATTGAGAAAAATATACTGGTAATTTAGTCTATGCTAAAAATATGCTGTTTTAAAAACAGAGGCTTTTTGATAATGCTCTTCCAGAACCCAAAAGTTTCTCATCCATATAATTATAGATATTTGGTCATTTCTTTAACATGAACATAATACAGGTTATGAAATAGTTACTCCTATATCTAGTCATTACAGACATTTAGAAATAAAAGTACAGGGTTAAGGAAGAAAATGCACACGAGAGAATTAAAATGAAGAAATCTGAGCTTGGGAAGTTAATCTGACTACATTCGTGATATCCTAACGCCGTTTTCAAGTCTTGCCCTAATTTTGCTCCAAAGGGACTACAGGACAAAAGTGAATTTAGACTATTCCCTCTAAGCTGTTCCCAATTTTCCAGAGTCACGATTTCAGAAAACACTTGGAATGACTTCTAAATTTTTTAAATAGATTGATGCAATTTCTGGATAAAAGAAAGACAAAAAAAAAAAAAAGAGAGAAAAGAAAAGAAAGAATGAGGTATTCAATATATATAGCCAGTCTGAAGCTCTAGAAAATACTTTGGAAAAGCTTAAATGAGTAATATTGGGTGTCATTTTCTTTTCCAGATTGAAGATAATCCTGTATTCGTGGTATCTGCTTCGTTGTTACCGTGACGACTGGCTACACAGTAATAACAATTTTATGAAATAATGAATTTCACGGTTTTCCTTACAAGATAGCGAAAAGTAAGGAGCCAGAGAAATACTGGTATGTAATCACCCAGAGGAAAAGGGCATTAATGAGAACAACAGGGGCTAGAAACAGAAAGAGACAGAATAAAAACGACACGTGAAGAGTACTAACAGGGACATGTAGCCAAACAGATCAACCAGGTTGATAGTAATCAACAAGGCACACAACACACGCAACAAGAACAGGTATTGATGAAGAGGTCAACGTGTGATGTCCGTAGAACCAGGACATAACTCATCATCTAAACCAGGACCCTGGAGAGGAGACACGGTTACTAATAACAATGACAATCACCCAGGGACAAACAGCTACAATCAGGGACTGTCCCGCAAACCCGAGACGGGTGGTGACTGTTTCAACTGTCTCCACCGCAGTGCCTGGCTTCACTTCACCTGCCACTGCCTTAGCTCTGGAACACCTTTCTAAGGTCTCTCCATGATCGAATATGAAAGAGGGCACTTTTAGTCAATATTTAGGCCAAATGGTCATACACAAAACCCATAAACACTGAATCATCTTATGAGTAAGAATGGACAAAGTCATGCTGTGAAATCCACGCCAAGACACAGGACACTTTCTGTCTCATCTCATTTGTCCAAATCCGCCACCTGGGGCAACCCACCCAACCTCGAAAGGCCTAGGAAGTGCAGACCTACTTTGTGTCTGGAAGAGGTGAAATGGAACTGTTTGCAAAAAAACCATTCATGACTACCATAAAAATACCTTCCTCACTCAGGATCTTCCCGAACCTTGCTCTTGCCATAAAGAGCTTTCTAGTTTGAGGTGTGTGTTGTTTTGGAAGAGAGGCTGTCTGCTCTCTTTCTTTTCTTAGGTATGTTCCTCTCTCTGATTTCTGTCTTGCTTTGTATTGTTTTTATAACTTGCTAATAAATGTAGAGAAGTCTCCTCTCGTTCCAAGAACGCTGCAGCTCAAGCCATGTTTTACGCGTGCCACTTTCTCCAGCAGCCCCTCTGTTTAACACTCAGCAAGCAGTGAGGTGTGTCTGCAGTCTTGTGATCAGGACCGCCTGGAAAAGAGCCACATTTGTCAAAGTACAAATTAGGAAAACATCCGTTTCCCAAACAAGCAACTGGTGATCGTACAGGTGGTGCTCCTTTCAAGACATGGACTCTGAGTAGCATTTAATCAGAAGCAAAGAACACACACAGAATTCCATATACAGCTGGACCCTTACCATGTAAACGTAACAGGCATGTAAAATACATAAGCTCTGAAAAAGAAGTTTGAAAAGTTGTCATTCCTGAGTGACGGTATTGCAGGCCATTTTTTAAATTTATTTTTCCTTCTTTAGATAGTTTGTTTTCCAGATACTCTGCAGATACACTTGTATTTATTTAAATTGTTAATTTAGAAAAAAATTCTTGCATGCTTCAGGTCCTAGCTATATTCACATGTATCTGTCTTTCTCTGAGAAGGCTGACCTCAGAGCTCAGATGTTAATCTTTGCTCACAGGTATGTTATGGCTTTAAGCTGTATTTAGAACGACACTGGATTATATGGTTACAATAAGCTGGTGTTTTAGAAATAGAGTTACGTGCTATGGGAGGTCCACTTTCAAGAATCTTAACATGAAAAGTTCGTTATGTATGTTGGTGTTTCACTGTGAACAAAAATTACATGTGAATCATTATTCTCAGGGGCACCAAAAATTAGCAAACACTAACCTCATCTTATACTCTGTCATGAAGGGCACCTTCTAAACCTTAATTAAAATCCTCTTCCTAAACTATGGAATATGGTATCTAAACATGTTGCTAAAATTTGCTATTCAATTCAAAATGTAGAAACTTTTGAAACACATGTAGCCCTTCTAACATAACAACGTCTGCTAATTTCAGGTAAAATTATCAAATTTCCCTGATAACTGAGAGCCTTAAGCAGGACCTTAATTCATTAGTTATATAATTGCTATTACTTGAAAAAAAGAGTAATTATTCTATTGAAAGAGAATATTTGCAATTTTGTATTCATTTCTAGGGAGAGAGGTGAGAGTCAGACAGCATGAATCCAAAACTCTACTTGCTGTGTTTCTTTGGATAAATTACTTAATCTTTCTGAGCCTCACCCTGTCAAATGCAGTTTCAATAGTACCCAGCTTATTTTCTTATAATATTATTTAAAGTTAAAATGTTATAAAGGTGAGAAACTTTTATAAGCAGAAAATATTTTTTTAAAAGCTAAAAATATTTTTTTCAAAAGCTAAATAAGGAAATTTCATAAGAAAGGTTATTTCTTGATTAGGAACCAAGATGGTGGAGTAGGACACACTCTTGCTCCTTCTTGCGAGAACACCAGAATCACAAATAGCTGCTGGACAATCATCGACAGGAAGACACTGGAACTCACTGAAAAAGATACCCCACATCCAAAGACAAAGGAGAAGCCACAATGAGACGGTAGGAGGGGCGCAATCACAGTAAAATCAAATCCCATAACTGGTGGGTGGGTGACTCACAGACTGGAGAACACTTATGCCACAGAAGTCCACCCACTGGAGTGAAGGGTCTGAGGCCCATGTCAGGCTTCCCAACCTGGGGGTCCGGCAACATAAGGAGGAATTCCTAGAGAATCAGACTTTGAAGGCTAGTGGGATTTGATTGCAGGACTTCAACAGGACTGGGGGAAACAGAGATTCCACTCTTGGAGGGCACACACAAAGTAGTGTGCACATCGGGACCCAGGGAAAGGAGCAGTGACGCCATAGGAGACTGAACCAGACCTACCTGCTAGTGTTGGAGGGTCTCCTGCAGAGGTGGGAGGTGGCTGTGGCTCACCGTGGGGACAAGGACACTGGCAGCAGAAGTTCTGGGAAGTACTCCTTGGGGTGAGCCTTCCCAGAGTCTGATATTAGCCCCACCAAAGAGCCCAGGTAGGCTCCAGCATTGGGTTGCCTCGGGCTAAACAACCAACAGGGAGGGAACCCAGCCCCACCCATCAGCAGACAAGCAGATTAAAGTTTCACTGAGCTCTGCCCACCAGAGCAACACCCAGCTCTACCCACCACCAGTCCCTCCAATCAGGAAACCTGCACAAGCCTCTCAGATAGCCTCATCCACCAGAGGGCAGATAGCAGAAGCAAGAAGAATTACAGTCCTGCAGCCTGTGGAACAAAAACCACATTCACAGACCTAGATCCAAAGACCTAGAAGAATTAAAGAACAAACAAACAGAGATGAACAATACAATAACTGAAATGAAAACTACACTAGAAGGAATCAATAGCAGAATAACTGAGGCAGAAGAACAGATAAGTGACCTGGAAGACAGAATGGTGGAATTCACTGCTGTGGAACAGAATAAAGAAAAAAGAATGGAAAGAAAAGAAGACAGCCTAAGAGAGCTCTGGGACAATATTAAATGCAACAACATTTGCATTATAGGGGTCCCAGAAAGAAAAGAGAGAGAGAAAGGACCCGAGAAAATATTTGAAGAGATTATAGTCGAAAACTTCCCTAACATGGGAAAGGAAATAGCCACCCAAGTCCAGGAAGCGCAAACAGTCCCATACAGGATAAACCCAAGGAGAAACATGCTGAGACACATAGTAATCAAACTGGCAAAAATTAAAGACAAAGAAAAATTATTGAAAGCAGCAAGGGAAAAACGACAAATAACATAGAAGGGAACTCCCATACGGTTAACAGCTGATTTCTCAGCAGAAACTCTACAAGCCAGAAGGGAGTGGCATGATATACTTAAAGTGATGAAAGGGAAGAATGTACAACCAAGATTACTCTACCCAGCAAGGATCTCATTCAGATTCAATGGAGAAATCAAAAGCTTTACAGACAAGCAAAAGCTAAGAGAATTCAGCACCACCAAACCAGCTCTACAACAAATGCTAAAGGAACTTCTCTAAGTGGGAAACACAAGAGAAGAAAAGGACCTACAAAAAGAAAACCCAAAACAATTAAGAAAATGGTCATAGGAACATACATATCGATAATTACCTTAAACATGAATGGATTAAATGCTCCAACCAAAAGACACAGGCTCACTGAATGGATACAAAAACAAGACCCATCTATATGCTGTCTACAAGAGACCCACTTCAGACCTAGGGACACCTACAGACTGAAAATGAGGGGATGGGAAAAGATATTCCATGCAAATGGAAATCAAAAGAAAGCTTGAGTAGCAATTCTCATATCAGATAAAATAGACTTTAAAATAAAGAATGTTACAAGAGACAAGGAAGGACACTACATAATGAGCAAGGGATCAATCCAAGAAGAAAATATAACAATTATAAATATATATGCACCCAACATAGGGCACCTCAATACATAAGGCAACTGCTAACAGCTTTAAAAGAGGAAATCGACAGTAACACAATAATAGTGGGGGACTTTAACACCTCACTTACACCAATGGACAGATCATCCAAAATGAAAATTAATAAGGAAATAGAAGCTTTAAATGACACAAGAGACCAGATAGATTTAATTGATATTTATAGGACACTCCATCCAAAAACAGCAGATTACACTTTCTTCTCAAGTGCGCATGGAACATTCTCCAGGATAGATCACATCTTGGGTCACAAATCAAGCCTCAGTAAATTTAAGAAAATTGAAATCATATCAAGCATCTTTTCTGACCACAATGCTATGAGATTAGAAATGAATTACAGGGAAAAAAACGTAAAAAACACAAACACATGGAGGCTAAACAATACGTTACTAAATAACCAAGAGTTCACTGAAGAAATCAAAGAGAAAATAAAAAAATACCTGGAGACAAATGACAATGAAAACACGACGATCCAAAACCTATGGGATGCAGCAAAAGCAGTTCTAAGAGGGAAGTTTACAGCTACACAAGCCTACCTCAAGAAACAAGAAAAATCTCAAATAAACAATCTAAACTTACACCTAAAGGAACCAGAGAAAGAAGAACAAACAAAACCCAAAGTTAGCAGAAGGAAAGAAGTCATAAAGATCAGGGCAGAAATAAATGAAATAGAAACAAAGAAAACAATAGCAAAGATCAATAAAACTAAAAGCTGCTTCTTTGAGAAGATAAAATTGATAAACCATTAGCCAGACTCATCAAGAGAAAGAGGGAGAGAACTCAAATCAATAAAATTAGAAATGAAAAAGGAGAAGTTACTACAAACACCACAGAAATACAAAGCATCCTAAGAGACTACTACAAGCAACTCGATGCCAATAAAATGGACAACCTGGAAGAAATGGACAAATGCCTAGAAAGGTATAACCTTCCAAGACTGAATCAGAAAGAAATAGAAAATATGAACAGACCAATCACAAGTAAAGAAATTGAAACTGTGATTAAAAATCTTCCAACAAACCAAAGTCCAGGACCAGATGGCTTCACAGGCGAATTCTATCAAACATTTACAGAAGAGCTAACACCCATCCTTCTCAAACTCTTCCAAAAAATTGCAGAGCAAGGAACACTCCCAACCTCATTCTATGAGGCCACCATCACCCCGATACCCAAACCAGACAAAGATATTACAAAAAAAGAAAATCACAGACTAATATCACTGATGAATATAGATGCAAAAATCCTGAACAAAATACTAGCAGACAGAATCCAACAACACATTAAAAGGATCATACACCATGATCAAGTGGGATTTATTGCAGGGATGCAAGGATTCTTCAATATACGTAAATCAATCAAGGTGATAAACCATATTAACAAACTGAAGAATAAAAACCATATGATCATCTCAATAGATGCAGAAAAAGCTTTTGACAAAATTCAACACCCATTTAGGATAAAAACTCTCCAGAAAGTGGGCATAGAGGGAACCTACCTCAACATAATAAAGGCCATATACGAGAAACCCACAGCAAACATCATTCTCAATGGTGAAAAACTGAAAGCATTTCCTCTAAGATCAGGAACAAGACAAGGATGTCCACTCTCACCACTATTATTCAACATAGTTTTGGAAGTCCTAGCGTCAGCAATCAGAGAAGAAAAAGAAATAAAAGGAATACAAATCAGAAAAGAAGAAGTAAAATTGTCACTGTTTGTAGATGACATGATACTATACATAGGGAATCCTAAAGATGCCACCAGAAAACTATTAGATCTAATCAATGAATTCGGTAACGTTGCAGGATACAAAATTAATGCACAGAAATCTCTTGCACTCCTATACACTAATGACGAAAAATCTGAAAGAGAAATTAAGGAAACACTCCCATTTACCACTGCAACAAAAAAGAATAAAATACCTAGGAATAAACCTACCTAGGGAGACAAAAGACCTGTATGCAGAAAGCTATAAGATACTGATGAAAGAAATTAAAGATGACACCAACAGATGGAGAGATATATCATGTTCTTGTATTGGAAGAATCAATATTGTGAAAATGACTATACTACCCAATGCAATCTACAGATTCAATGCAATCCCTATCAAATTACCAATGGCATTTTTTACAGAACTAGAACCATAAATCTTAAAATTTGTATGGAGACACAAAAGACCCCAAATAGCCAAAGCAGTCTTGATGGAAGAAAACGGAGCTGGACGAATCAGGCTCCAGGACTTCAGACTATACTACAAAGCTACAGTAACCAAGACAATATGGTACTGGCACAAAAACAGAAACACAGGTCAATGGAACAAGATTGAAGGCCCAGAGATAAACCCACACACCTATGGTCAACTAATCTATGACAAAGGAGGCAAGGATATACAATGGAGAAAAGACAGTCTCTTCAATAATTGGTGCTGGGAAAACTGGACAGCTACATGTTAAACAATAAAATTAGAACACTCCCTAACACTATACAACAAAAATAAACTCAAAATGGATTAGAGACCTAAATGTAAGGCTGGAGATTATAAAACCCTTAGAGAAAAACATAGGAAGAACACTCTTTGACATAAATCACAGCAAGATCTTTTTTGATCCGCCTCCTAGAGTAATGGAAATAAAAACAAAAATAAACAAATGGGACCTAATGAAACTTAAAAGCTTTTGCACAGCAAATGAAAACATAAGCAAGACGAAAAGACAACCCTCAGAATGTGAGAAAATATTTGCAAACGAATCAACAAAGGATTAATCTCTAAAATATTAACCTCCAAAACAGCTCATGTAGCTCAATATTAAAAAAACAAACAACCCAATCCAAAACTGGGCAGAAGACCTAAATAGGCATTTCTCCAAAAAAGACATACAGATGGCCAAGGAGCACATGAAAAGCTGCTCAACATCACTAATTATTAGAGAAATGCAAATCAAAACTACAATGAGGTATCACCTCACACCAGTTAGAATGGGCATCATCAGAAAATCTACAAACAACAAATGTTGGAGAGGGTGTGGAGAAAAGGGAACCCTCTTGCACTGTTGGTGGGAATGTAAATTGATACAGCCACTATGGAGAACAGTATGGTGGTTCCTTAAAGAACTAAAAATAGAATTGCCATATGATCCAGCAATCCCACTACTGGGCATATACCCAGAGAAAAGCATAATTCAAAAAGACACATGAACCCCAATGTTCATTGCAGCACTATTTACAATAGCCAGGTCATGGAAGCAACCTAAATGCCCATCAACAGACGAATGGATAAAGAAGATGTGGTACATATATACAATGGAATATTACTCAGCCATAAAAAGGAACAAAATTGAGTCATTTGTTGAGACGTGAATGGATCTAGAGACTGTCATACAAAGTGAAGTAAGTGAGAAAGAGAAAAAGAAATATCGTACATTAGCACATATATGTGGAACCTAGAAAAATGGTACAGATGAACCGGTTTGCAGGGCAGAACCTGAGACACAGATGTAGAGAACAAACGTATGGACACCAAGGGTGGAAGCGGCGGGGGGGTGGGGAGGGTGATGTGATGAATTGGGCGATTGGGATTGACATGTATACACTAACGTGTATAAAATTGATGACTAATAAGGACCTGCTGTATAAAAAAATAAATTAAATTAAATTAAAAAATTGTAAAAAGAAAGGTTATTTCTTCACTTTCAGTGTAAAATGGTTACTTATAAACATTTTTGCTCATTTTAATTTAGTTCAAATCTATGTATTGTTCTTTATTCATTTACTATAAATTAGTATATTTTAAAAATAATCTCTTCTTAGTATATCTGGGGTATGTGTGTGTGTTTTAATGTGTATATCACATATGCAAGTACATAACTTATTACATTTCTTAACTGTAGTATTATTTAAGATAGTGATAACTGAGTGTTAACTCTGTTCCAGGATCAATTCTAGAAACATTTCTATATTAACTTATTGAATCCTCCAACAATTCATCCATCTCAGTTTACAGTTTGAGTCTCAGCAAGTTTAAAATAATAAGTTGAAGATTAAGCATTATTATAAATAGCAACTGAATTATTGCTGCATCCTTTAATTCACAATAATTTGGGGAAAACAATTGTTTAGATTTTTATCTAAATATAAATCTAAGCTCAAATAAATCCAATTAATAACAACACCTAGAATACCTTCCTAACGGTTCACTATTACTCTCAGTTCAAACATAAACCACAAGAGAAAATGAATGTCTTGCTCATAACTAAATAACAATTTATTACAGAGCAAAGGAGGGAAAACCCATTGAATTTGAGACTTCACCTTAAATATACTGATAAATTATACCTCTACTGGACAAACACTAAGACTGGAATTCAATTTATTATTACTCTTTAAAAATATTAAACTTGGGCTTCCCTGGTGGCGCAGTGGTTGAGAGTCTGCCTGCCCACGCAGGGGACGCGGGTTCGTGCCCCAGTCCTGGAGGATCCCACATGCCACAGAGCAGCTGGGCCTGTGAGCCATGGCCGCTGAGCCTATGCGTCCAGAGTCTGTGCTCCGCAACAGGAGAGGCCACAACAGTGAGAGGCCCGCATACCACAAAAATAAATAAATAAATAAAAATAAAAAAATAAAAATATTAAACTTAAGTCAGGAGTAATGGTAATAACTGTTATAGCTGTAAGTCGCTAAATTTAGTCTAAAGTTGCTCTAATGAACATATACCAGACTTCACATAATATTTTATCAGAAATCATAGATAGTGCAAACAACTTTATCCAATTATATGCATTAAAATTGATTCAAAATTGATTTTAATAGAGAATAAATCTCAGAGATTCACTCCTTGCTTTGAACATTAACTTGTTATGTTCCAATAATGTTTTCTCAATAGGATTTTAAAGTATTTTTAATTAAATCAAACAGTACAATAAATGATGTGAAAAAGCAAGTTACCAAAAAATGATTCAATATGTACATTATCTACTGTGTATCTTATATGTAAAATAATTTTTTTTAAAGACTGGGAGGATAAGTACCAAAAAGCTAGCAGTTCCTGTGATACTGACAGTGGTTTTAATTCCTTCATTTTTCTTATCGTTGTTTTCCAAGTTTTCTTCACTGTGTCAGAATCGGCTTTGCAATTTAGAAAAATTACAGAGGAATAAAAAACCCAAAAAGGAGTAAATTATTATCATTCATCATCCCAGCACTTTGTCAACAGATCCATTTTCATTCATTAAATCTTCTTCCATATTTACCCAGGTAAATGCAATAATATAGGCCATAATTTCATTTAAAATACTTATGAAATTAGTCTCTGTGAAAAAGTAACAAAAAGAAAATATACCACCTTCCTAACTATTCAAATATAATAATATATCACTGGATTATAATATTTCAAGTCCATTTTGCTTACTTGTGATATTCATACTGAAATACGGGCTTCAAATGTACGATGCACTAACATTTAAATTTTAGCAACCCAAAAGAATATTCTGATTATGAACAGGGAAGCTTTCTGTCTGAGTAATCTCTCTTCTAGAACACTTTGCATCTGAATACAGGAATTCAAGGGAATATGCCTTCAACCTTGTCAACTTGACCTATGGGTCCTTCTTCCATCCCCAGGATAATTTACAGATACGCTCCCAAAAGTAGCTCTTGTATTACATCCTAGACCTTCTTTGATCAAAAATATGAAGAAAGTAAATGTGTGCAAAAGAAAAATCCTACCTACATTTTTGTAGAAGCAAAAATGAAAACAAAACAATCACTATTGCTCCTATCACTTTGTTTAAAATGTAACAGCCAAAATACATACCATACAATCTTCAAATATTATTTCTCTTTGAATGTTTTCTTTAACATTCCAATATTTACTCTTAAACTTGACTGATAAAATTTTCTGAATCTAAAATACCACCATTAAAGCTGAACATTATAAAATTATTGCAATTTAGTGTTTTTTAAAATAATTTTCAGGACTTCCCTGGTGGCACAGTGGTTAAGAATCCGCCTGCCAGTGCAGGGGACATGGGTTCTATCCCTGGTCCGGGAAGATCACACATGCCGCGGAGCAACTAAGCCCGTGCGCCACAACTACTGAGCCTGCGCTCTAGAGCCCGCGAGCCACCACTACTGATCTCACGTGCCACAAACTACTGAAGCCCATGCGCCTAGAGCCCGCCCCCCACAACGAAGAGCAGCCCCCGCCCCCCACAACTAGGGAAAGCCCACGCGCAGCAACAAAGACCCAACACAGCCAAAAAGAAATAAAAAATAAAATACAATAAATTTATTTAAAAAATAAATAAATAAAATAAAACGATTTTCTATACATGATCCCATTTGGGGTAGATGACCCTATAATTCTAGAGATCAACAAAGAAGGTAATATTTTAATCATTCTTCACCCAAAAAATCCATAAACTTTTAGGCAATGACTCTGTTCACCATAATGTTGCTTAAGGCAAGGCTGTCTTCTTTTTGGATGCAGGACCTTGGTCTCCACCCTGACCCCATCCCCACCACACACGCTCACATCCTTTATTTGGCCCCTCCCTCTTCAGTCCTCAAAATTCAACCCAGCCTTCACATGACATGGAAGCAATCTCCCAAAACAGCAGACATACAAGAACGCTTGGTAATTAATTGTCCCTGCTGTCTGGTCCCACAGCACTGTTTCCTAATATTTACACTATGAATTGAAATCTTCTGCTTAAATATCTTCCTGGTTCCCCTGACTGGGTTTGGGGATGGGGCTGGGTGATGAATAAGTGTGTCCCTCTCCTGGTTGGAACAACCTCCTTCTCCTTAAAAATCCTCAAGTGTGGGACATTTGTCTATTTCACTTCGTACTCCCAGTATCTGTGCAAATGCCTCGTGGAGAACAGGCTGAACGCGTAATTGTGGGACCGGACAGGACGGAAACTCACTGAGATGCAAGGTCAAGAGTAAGGCACAAACGACGTAGCAGGTGTTTTATCACTGAGTTCAATATGGCTTCACCACGTTCTGTCATCTCTTTGAATCTGAAATAGTCACAAACCTTCAAGAGCAAGTCCTGAAAACCAAAACATCATGATGAAAAGTACTGGGGAATCGGAACGAATTTACATTAAAAAAATTAGGTAAAAACTTTAGGTCTTCATCTTATCCTGGAATGGCCTTAATGGTACACAGAAAACATACTGAAACTACACTATTGAATGTATCTAAATGATTTACAGTCTCTCAAACGGAAACAATGAATATGCATTAGTTCAATAAACACATTGGGAATGCTGGAAGCATTTAACCAGCTTCACTTGATTCTAACCACGCTGACATACTAAAGCCTACTTTGGAATGTTGCCCAGGGCTACCCCATGAGAAAGGGCAGAAAAAGAGTAAACCCTAGTGGGAACATGATAATAAGAAATACAGGCATTACATACAAAAATTAGCAAGAAGAAAGGTTTAGGTTTATAGGTAGAAAAAGGACACCTCAATTACTGGAAAACATCTTTGAACAAGAATTAGAAAGTAACAGAGTTTGAATATTTTTGTTCAGTTTAGCTTGCGTATTATACGTGGTATGTCATCTGTATACAACTTAGGGTCCCAACAGTCCAAAAGAATTTCAACCAACATCTCTAATGATGTTCTCATTAGTAGGATGTGATTCTCCTTTTAGAAATGTGTGTTAGGGAACATATATTTCATTTTCGCCACATGACTCTAGTGAATCATAAATAATCTTAATAAGTTCTTGTATATCTTTCACTCACCTGAAATAGGTACTCAAAAATGATGACCTAAAAGGATTACATTTATTGTATTAATTGTATTTATCAAGATGCAATTATATATTCAGCCCATGGAAGGTTAATTTGATGAAAATACCACTCACATCTTCTGCCATATAGAAAAGAGAATTTTAAAATGCATTTTAGAAAACAATGTGTGTTAAATACGTTCACGTTCATCAATATTCTTAGACTGTCTACACAGCCTACATGTTAAAGACATTTATGCATTATTTTCTGTCTGGCTAAATGGTGCCAAACAAGTGGCTACTCTAGAAGAAGTTGTTAACTGGTCTCCCTTCACGGGATGGCCCTGGATGGCCCCCTGCCCTCTGTGAACCATCCTCATCCACGGTTGCGGCACCCTAACCACCGTCCGCCTGGAGAGACGGGAGCTCGCCAAGAGTGCGTGACCTAGTCCCAAATACGGATGTGCCTTTTGTACCTGTTATGGTTACATCATTTAACTAAATGAACAGACAAACTGGTACTAATAGGGGTATCATGATGAAAACTAAGCTTAATACTTTGCAAACACAAAGCTGCCGAAGTGAATACTGTCCAGTTAGTTGGAGGTCAAACAACTTTAATGCTTGAGGGGAAATTCACATAACCTAGAAAGACTCTGCAATGAAACTGTTGCATGTGTGTCTTTCAGTTCTAGACTGACCTGAAGAATTTTTTTTTTCTTTTTTTTTTTTTTGCGGTACGCGGGCCTCTCACTGCTGTGGCCTCTCCCGTGGCGGAGCACAGGCTCCGGACGCGCAGGCTCAGCGGCCATGGCTCACGGGCCCAGCCACTCCGCGGCACGTGGGATCTTCCCGGACCGGGACATGAACCCGTGTCCCCTGCATCGGCAGGCGGACTCTCAACCACTGCGCCACCAGGGAAGCCCCCTGAAGAAATTTAAACCTCGAAATCACAGGGTATGTAATCTGGGTATGATTCAGTGAAGACAGGCACCTGGGCTGCCAATCTGTGGACTCGTGCTCAGGAAAGCCCTACGTCAAAATGTTCATGTATACAAATCAGTATACGCAATTTATAGCCTTCTCTTCTTTGGGAGAGACCCCGAAAACTTGCCTTCAGTATTTATTCAGTTAGCCACATGAATCCTCCTAAGTCTAAGGTGCATAAAGACTGGCTTCTCTTCTAGGCTCCAACTGACTGCCCTTTGGGATTATCCTTGTAGATACTAAATGTCCAGTGGGTGCTAATTTGAGTTCCTGAGTTTGTCTCAGAGGCAATGGTGATTGGTGGAAAGACTTCAGGCAAAAGATACAAGCTAGGTCCACATCAATGTGGATACACAGTCTTAACTGCAAATAACGAATGGCATGGGGCATGGGCCACCACTGTGTTCCCAGGTCCCAAGATGCCCAGCAGGTCCCCTTGGACCTCTCTCCCCTTTACATCTCTAATGGGCTGTGTTATATCACCTGTGCGTTTCCCTAGCCTCCCAGCTCCCACAAGTAACTATTCTGGGCGTCATGACTCTGTACTCCCTGCTTCCCAAAAACAAGTTACTGGGGGAGAACAGCACTTTCCTGAACATTTCCTAACATCCCAGAAAATCAACCCTCAATCTCTTAGGTGTTGCAGCTCTTCACACATGGCAGCACGAGCTCTCCAGACCCATCCCAGCAGACCCTCAAGAGTACTTGACTCAAGCCGTTGGCTTTGACGATTTTCTTGGACATGATTCTCTTCACTCATGAGCGCAGTGACCTCCAGCCCCAGTGAAAGATCCTAACCTCTCCCTCTGCCCCTGCCCCACGGAGCATAAGAGGGTAACAGAATCCCATCAAGCACCCCTCCAGCCCCATGATGTAAGTGGTAGAGACAAGAGAGGGTGGATGTGTCGGTCAGCGCCTACCGGGAGACAGAGCCACACCAGCTGCTGTCTCCAGGCAATTAGATGTAAAGGACTGGTCATGAGACATCCAAGGACTGAAAAGATCAAAAGGAAATACTAAAGTATCAAACAGAGGTAGCAACAGCAAGATGCAGCTATAACCCCTAGAATTGGGGGAGAAGATTGGTAGAGGGCGCTGGTGCTGAAACCAAGGTCGCTAGACAGAAAATACTGCCTGCGGTTGCTAGCACGCTGGAAGGAATATGAAAAACTGGAATAATGCGTTATAACATGCTCCTGGAAAGAGCCTCCAACACCAGCATTTCTATGTCAAAATCAACCACGTGATTCTTAAAAGAATATTAACACTTGCATCCTAGGGCATCCACTACATAAAATTTTGTAGCCAATGCCTGTGGAAAGCTCAAGCGTTTGTACCTTGATTTCAAATAAGTCCCTCGTAATGTTATTTAGCCTCTAAACAGAAGCATCTATATCACAGCAGAAATGCAGTTTCTTTGCAGCTTAGAAACATAAATTAAATGAAGGGCAATTGGAAAGTGATTTAAACTGGATCTTAATCAACTGACAGATGATGTTATCATTTTTGATCGAATGTGTTTTCTTGCCACATAGATTAATTACATGACTTCCATACATGCAAAATTCTATACATGCAACTGCAAGTGAACATGTACACCTCTCAATTCCATTTTCTTAAAAATGTCAATTTTGCTCTTATCCCCTAAAAACAGAACCTTGATTCTTCCTTACATCCGCAATCATACACACACAGCCAGCGTCCTCAATCTCTAGTATCTATACCGCAAAACTCTCTAACAGTTTCCTTGCTCTAAGACGTTCGCCATAACAGTTCCAAAATAATTTTTTGAAACTCAAATTGCTTATGCCACAGCTTCCAGTGACCAAACTCTAGATCAAGGGCTGGAAAACTTCTTAGGTCAAAAGGCAGACAGTAAGGTTTTTTGGATTTTGTGGTCTACCCAGTTTCTGTTACAAAATCAGAAAAGCAGCCCTAGACAATACCTAAATTAATGGGAGTATCAGCTTGCCAGTAAAACGTATTTACCAAAGACAGACGAAGGACGAGTTTCTCAATAGGTTAGTGTAAGCTCGGCCCATGGGCCAAATCCAGCTCAGATCCAGCCCTGTCTATACTGTCTACATGTGTTGTTTATCTATTTTATATATAGTAGTTTGTATCTGTTAATCCCAAATTCCAAATTTATTCTTCCCCCACCCCCTTTCCCCTTTTGTGGCCATAAGTTTGTTTTCTATGTCTGTGAGTCTATTTCTGTTTTGTAAATAAGTTCGTGTCATATTTTAGATTCCACATATAAGTGATATCATATGGTATTTGTCTTTCTCTGTCTGACTTACTTCACTTAGTATGATAATCTCTAGGTCCACCCATGTAGCTGCAAATGGCATTGTTTCACTCTTTTTTATGGCTGAGTAGTATTCCATTGTACATATGTACCACATCTTCTTTATCCATTCATCTTTCCATGGACATTTAGGTTGCTTCCATGTCTTAGCTATTGCAAATAGCACTGCTATGAACACATATCTTTTCGAATTAGAGTTTTCTCCAGATATATGCCCAGGAGTGGGACTGCTGGATCACATGGCAACTCTAGTTTTAGTTTTTTAAGGAATCTCCATACTGTTCCCCATAGCGGCTGCACCAATTTACATTCCCACCAGGAGTCCAAACTTCAATTCTCCCTTGATTTCTCTACCTATTTGTGCAAACTGTGACCTCTGTCTCCCCTTCCCCCAAGCCCCTCACCAGGGGGCATAAAATCCTATCCAGCATTCGATATCCAGCACAAACGTCACTTGGAGTGATACCTGCCCCCCGCAAGGCTACCCCTGAGTGGAATTTAAACCTGTAGATCCGAGACTACAACTAGAACATGTTATTCTGTAATTGTGTGGTTACCTCCACACTGTGGGCAGGTGGAGGGCAGTATTTTGCCTTATCCTGCTTTACTTGTTTTCTCTACTGACTCACATCACAATAGTTACTACCCCAGAACTGGAAGGCAGGGGAAAGAAAGAGGGAGAGAAGTGAGTGGTTGGTCCAGGAGGATGGAATGAGGGAGGAGCAAGGGGGGTGGGAAGGGGGGAGAGGGAGGGGGGGCAGAGAGAGAGAGAGCAAAATGAAAGGCAAAGGAAGGTGACTGGGGTCAGGTGGAGACAGGGAGGGTAGAGGGAGGAGGATGCAGAACTGGGACCAGGAAGCAGTGCAGCTGAGAAAACCACTCTGAACCAGCAAGTCAGGGAAGCACGACAGAGATGGGCTCGAGCCGCTCACATGATCACCTCCACGATTTACTGATAAACAATACCGTATTCAGTGTTTTACACACGACCTTGCATTTTAACCTTACAGTAGTTCTGAGAATGAGGTCTGGTCCCCACCTCACGGTTGAGGACCTCAGGCTACAACAGAAAAGTGGCAAAATCGGTATTCAAACCCCTGCCGTTAAGTACAATCACGCTGCTTCCAAGAGAAGAGTGGTGGCAGAGACCACACTCGCTTTTCAGATGGTGACAGCCCTTGTGCCCCTGCGCACAGCTGCCCCATCAAAACCACACTTTGCAGCTCGCCTTGCTGGAAGATGTGACCACGTTACGACCGATGGGGCAGAAGCTGTGGCGATTTCTAGGGCCTCCCTTACTCAGTATCCGGTTCCTTGCCCGTCTGTCTTCATCCTTTGTACACCCTGTTCCCGGGACTAGGGCCACATCCTGAAGACAGCGTGGCCGTGAGCTGGAGAGATATTCCCTGAGGACCGTGGCTCTGAGTCAGCGCTGCCTCTTCTAGACTTGAGTCACAAAGGTCTGTCCTGGTTAAACCGGGCTAGTTTGGGGCTCTCTACCACATGCTCCTGAACCTAACCCTAAATAATGCAGAGGGAGGGAGGAAAGAAAGACGGATCCCTAAAGAAGGTAATTTTATAGTTTCCTCTTCCATCAAGGAACTCCTTCAGAGAAAGCAAAACAGCTCTTCTATACACTTTTGCTCCATTTAGGTTGTATAGATCAGCTCCTTCTTTAGTCTTACTTATCGATTTTCATCACGCGGCTCTTTTTTTAATTTTAGGAATTCAGTTGCGCAGCAAAAGTGGATGGGGTCAGACTGCTTGTTAGAAAGCCATGGAACCACCCGCATTTTTAGGTTCTGGCTTTACTTATTATTGTTGTATGCCAGCTCTGGGTCAGTACTTCATACTAAGGGAGACCCCAAGGGAAATGAGGCTTTGGTTACAAAGAGTCCTCAGAACTCCAGGAAAAAAAAAAAAAAGTATTATTAACCCCTTTTGAATTTACCATAAATCCTAAGTGCAATAAAACTTTAGAGAGATGATTCCTCAGAAACTACGTTTGCAACGTTCTGATGCTGGAATAACAAACATACAATGAGCTGGAAACATACACCTAACACACAGTCAGAAGGATAACCGTGCCAGGGGACCGAGAAGAAAGCAAAGGAGCTGGACTGTGCGAACATGACATGAAAGCTCACAGAGCTCTCAGTGATGAACATCCAGACCGAGTAGCACCCACATTCTGAGGCTGAATGTGAAAAACTGCACGGACGTCAGGATGCCAGAGGTTTGATCCAAGCAGACGTCTTGGTAGGAAACTTGAAGCACTTCTGGATGATGCGAGCCCTGGTGGGAACACTGGCAGCTCTCTTAGAAAACGAATGCTTTATAACGGAACCCATCCCACAAAGAGAGATACGGACATACAGGTCACGCACCTCGTTGATAACATGTCTTTTCTAAGTGGTCATTTCTAGTCTCAAGTCTTCAACGGGCAGCTGCCTTGATATTTTACTCTGTGTACTAATTCCCATTTGGGTTTAAACTGTTAAATGGACTGCAGCTGGAAAGTTGTGATAGAAACAAGTTTCTCACTGTCTAGTTTCCACTTTTCCAATGGCAGTTACACGGAGTCTTAGTAGTATTTTAATTCTTGAATGAAACCTGTCTCTAGTCACAGACATAGCACCTGCTGTGATTACACACTATGTTTAACGAACTGCGGAAGAAGAAATTCTTGAGGGAAAATAAAGAATCTTTCATTCTCTCTCTTTCTCATATAATAACATTCAGCAGGGCCCAACTTCAGGAAGGGAGAAGACTTAACTTTAAGGCAGCTTAGAAATACTGATGACTTTCTGGCCCTGGACATTTTAAGTTAATGAATTGAAACTTTATTGAGAATTAAAGTGATATGGCTCTTTCTGTCGCTTAAGAGTTACTAGAAAATCATCTAGCCCATCAGAATTTGCATCCAGCAACAGAGGAGACACTGTCTTCACTAAGTATATTTAACCTTAGTTTAGTGGGAGATAAAATTTCTTTCTTTCTTTTAAAGTTTATTTCATGATTTCCCATCAAGGAACCTGCATGCTCAGAGGAATACTGATACTACAGGAATGCTTGGTTCTTGCAACTAAAACTTTCTCCAGCTCAGTCAGGAAGGAAACTATAGACAGATGTTTTACAAATATCAATGCAAAAAAATTCTCAACAATTATAAGCAAATGAAATCTGGAAAAATATAAAAAGGATTATATACCACGATCAAGTAGGATTTATCCCAGGAATGCAAAGCTGGTTTAACACATGAAAAGAACACCATGCAACACACCATATTTTCATAGTATAAAGGACAAAAACTACAACAAAAAAAACATGATCATTGCAACATACAGAGAGAAGCATTTGATAAAATCCAACAACATTCCGTGCTAAAAATTTTCAACAAACTAGGAAGAGAAGGGAACTTTCTGATAAAGAACATTTTTAAAAAAACCCAGAGCTAGCATCATACTTAATGGTGAAATCTTGAAAGTTTTCCCTCGAGGAACAAAACAAGACAAGGATGTCTACTCTCACCACTTCTATTCATTGTAATGGAGGTTCCAGCCAGGACAATCAGACATTAAAAGGAAATAACAGGCATCCAGACTGGAAAGGAAAAATAAAACTACCTCTATCAACAAAAGACATCATCCTGTATATAGAAAATTCTAAGAAACCCATACAAAAAAATCTTTAAGAACTAAATAATTGAATTCAGCAAGTTTGCCGAGTACAAGATCAACGTACTGAAGCCAATTACGTTCTTGTGCACTAATAATAAACAAATCAAAATGAAATTAGGAAAGGACATCTATTTACAATAGCAACAAAAATAATGAAAACACTTAGAAATAATTACACAAGAATTTGCAAGTAGCCAATTTTGTTTTCAGAAACAAAAAAGCACTAGATACCTTACTTGGTTTTCTTTTGAAATACACAAACCTCTATGCAGGTGTGAAGCTAAAACCTACCAATGCTGCACCTCTTCTATTTTTCCACGTCCTGAACACTTGAAATCTTTTAAAATATGTTTCACTCTCAGCATACGACTAACAAAAGCCTTAAATTATAATTGCCCGCAACACTCCTGATTAGTCTTTTATTATTATAGAAATTTCTCAAATCAGTTTCAATATCATGACTTAAACATCCGAAATGCTTCCCAGCTTGGCACTGATTTTATTTTTTCTACTCTCCGCAGTTCACCAACCTTGACAATTTTGTCTCTTTTTCCTCCCAGGGCTAATCCTCAGTTCTGAACCATCCTCTGATGCCCTTGCTTTCATCTTCACTGGATCCTCTTATCCTTAACCGGTGAGCCAACTCCTAGACTTCCACAGTTCACAGAGATTCAGTCATCAAAGAAGTATTTTCTTAGGGCCTGAAGAAAAAAAATAATGGGAAATACAGCACAAACTGCTTGCCTTGTTATATCTTTTTTTTTCCCCCTTTTGCCTTAGTAATATTAAAACCTGAAATAATCAGATCTGGACTTACTCATATGCACTTACAGCAAAAACCAAAATTACAATAACCTGTCAGTGTCACCTTAGACCTCCTTAGAATGTTTTTGATAAATGCCTTGTCCCCAAAGACAACTTTAAGCAAGTGACTAATAGACCCAAGAGATGTTTTAATTCAAAATAATGGCCCTCTCAAAGGAAAGCCCTAATCTCGGTACAAGATCACTGAAAAGCTTAGCTGCAAAACAGAATAATGGATACAAGATCAACAAAGAGGCAAGGCTCTTAGCCATAACCATGCCATTTACAATCATAAACAGATGTGAGCATTCTCCATGTATTTTTTAAATTTTCACAAAGTCCTCAGTTAAATAAACCCTGCCTATATTATCATCTCAGACATATACATGGACTTGGTGGAACTTACAAAGTATTTCAGACTCTTGTACCCAAAGTAGGCAAAGAGATACAAAAATCTAGCCTTAACTGTTAGCTTCCCAGGCCCATCTGGCTTCATTTGGGAATTAGAGCAAACATTTAAGGGAGAAGTAATACCAATTCTTCACAAAAAATTCCAAAAAATGAAAGAAGAGAAAATGCTTCCCAACTCACTCTATGAGGCCAGTGTTACCAAAACAAAGTAGACATCACAAGAGAAGAAAACTACAGACAAGTGTTTTAAGAATATAGATTCAGGGCTTCCCTGGTGGCGCAGTGGTTGGGAGTCCGCCTGCCGATGCAGGGGACACGGGATGGTGCCCCGGTCTGGGAGGATCCCACGTGCCGCGGAGTGGCTGGGCCCGTGAGCCATGGCCGCTGGGCCTGCGCGTCCGGAGCCTGTGCTCCGCGGAGGGAGAGGCCACGGCAGTGGGAGGTCCGCGTACCGCAAAAAAAAAAAGAATATAGATTCAAAAAAAATCCTCAACAAAATATAAGCATATGAACTTTGCAAACATATAAAAACGATTATACACCATGGTCCAGTAGGATTTATACCAAGGATGCAAAGTTGGTTTAACATGTAAAAAGAAATCAATGCAACACACCGTATTAATAGTATAAAGGACAAAAGCCATATGATCATTGCAATAGACACAGAGCATCTGACAAAATTCAACAACATGCTTGTTAAAAACACTCAACAAACTAGGAAGAGAAGGGAACTTCCTCAATCCGATAAAGGACATCCACAAAAAACTCAGAGCTAGTATCATATTTAATGATGAAAACCTAAAAGGTTTCCTTTGAAGATCAAAACAAGACAAGGATGTCTGCTCTCACCACTTCTATTCAACACTGTAATGGAGGTTCCAGCCAGGACAATAAGACAATAAAAGGAAATAACAGGCATCCAGATTGGAAAGAAAGAAGTAAATCTGTCTCTAACAACAAAAGCTATCCCCTTGTATAAAGAAAATCTTAAGCAATCCATACAAAAAAAAAATCTATTAGAACTAATAATTGAATTTAACAAGTTTTCAGGGTATGAGATCAGCATACAAAAATCGATTACATTTCTGTGCACTAATAATGAACAAATCAAAATAAATTAGGGGAAAATTATTTATAATAGCAACAAAAATAATGAAAATGCTTAGAAATAAATATAACAAGTCCAAGATTTGTACAATAAAACCTGCAAAACATTGTTGAAAGAACTTGTAATAAATGGACATTCCATGTTCATGGATGGAAAGCCAAAATATTATTAAGATGGCAATACTCCCCAGATGATCTACACAATGATTCAACACAGACTCCATCAAAATTCTATCAGACTTTTGTGAAGAAATTGGTAAGCTGATCATAAAATTTATATGAAAAGGCAAGCGACCCAGACTAGCCAAAACAATCTTAAAGAAAGAACAACGTTAGAGAGCTCACATTAGCAATTTCAAAACTTACTGAACAGCAACAGTAATCAAGACAGTGTGGTACTGGCATAAGGACAGACACAAAGGTCAATGGAATATAATCGAGAGTCCATAAACAAACCCTCACATTTATGGTCAGTTAAATTTTGACAAAGGTGCAAATAGGAAAGAATAGGTTTTTAACAAATGATACTGAAAAACTTCGTATCCACACACAAAAGAATAAAGTCGGACTCCTTCCGTACACCATACACAAAAATTATCTCAAAATGAATCACAGGCTCATAGAACTGAATATAAGAGCTAAAACTATAAAACTCTCCGAAGAAAATGTAGGCATAGATCTTTGTGGCCTTGAACTGGACAATGGTTTCTTTAGATATGACACCAAAAGCACAAGTGGCAAAAAAAAGGAGATAATTTGGACTACAGCAAAATTTCAAACTCTTGTCATGTAGTTGATACCATCAATAAAGTGAAAAGATGACCAACATAATGGGAGAAAATATTTGCAAAACATATAAGGGACTGGTATCCAGAACGCTATAAAAAGAACCTTTACAACTTGACAATAAAAGGGCAACCCAAGTAAACAATGGGCAAAGGATATGAATAGACAGTTCTCCAAAGAAGATGCACAACTGGGCAACAGGCACATGAAAAGACTCTGTACATGATTAGTGATTAGGGAAATGCAAATTACAACCTCAGTGAGGTACCACTTCACACCCAGTAAAATGGGTACGATTCACACCATAATAGGTGTTGGTGAGGATATGAATATATTAGAACCCTTACCCATTGCTAGTGGGATATTAAAATGCTGCTGTACCTTTGGAAAACAGTTTGGCAGCTCCTCAAATGTTAAAATCGGAGCTACCATATGACTCAGAAGTTACAGTCCTAAGTACATACCCCAAAAAACTGACACCCTACATGCACAAAATCTCATACATGACTACATATAGCAACATTATGCTTAATAGCCAAAAAGTAGAAACAAATGTCCATCAATTGGTAATTGGAGAAGTCAATACGGTATATCTGTACAATGGAATATTACTCAGTGTTAAAGAGGAAAGTAGTTCTGACACGTTACAATGCTACAAGGATGAACCTTGAAAACATTGTAACATTATGCTCAGTGAAATAAGCCAGACACAGAGAGATAAATACTGTATGATCTCACCTATAGGCAGGATCTAAAAAAGTCAAACTCATAGAAGCAGAGGGTAGAGTGGGGATTGCCAGGGGCTAGGGGGAGGGGCAAATGAGAAGGTGAAGGTCAAAGGGTACAAAGTTTCAGTTCCACACAATTAATTTCTGGAGATCTACTCCACAGCATAGTGCCTACAGCGAACAACAGTCTATCGTATGCTTAAAATTTTCCAAGAGGGTAGCTCTTATGCTAAGTATTCTTACCACACATACAAAAAATGGTAACAACAGTAATAATAAAGGAAGCAGGAGGACACATTGGGAGGAGATGGATGTCTCTATGGCCTTGATTTTGGTGATGGTTTCATGGATGGGTACTTATCCCCAAACTCATAGAGCTGTAGACATTAAATATCTACAGGTTTTTCCATGTCAACCATATCTCAATAAAATGGTCTTTAAAAAGTGTGGTCCTACTAACGTATGCAGCTCACACCACCTGCAACACATCACATAGGCTCAGCAGTACCCTACGTGGTCCCTACTGATGAGATGACCCCCCTGACCAGTCCCCTGGATGTCACAGCAGCGCCACACTGTCTGAATATTCCTAAGCACATTCTGTCAATGCCTGTACTTATTACAGACCAATAACAACAACCGCAACAATAAAATCCATGGGTCAGCATTACTGGTCCCTATAAGTGTGCCGAAATACTATCCCAGTTGTCTAGAACGTCATTTCTATTTATTCATTTTTTATTGTTCTAAAGTCTGTACTGAATTTGTTACAATATTGCTTCTGTTTTCTGTTCTGGTTTTTTGGCCGCGAGGCATGTGGGATCTTAGCTCCCCAACCAGGGATCGAGCATGCACACCCTGCACTGGAAGTCGAAGTCTTAACCAATGGACCGCCAGGGAAGTCCCTAGAATGTCATTTTTAAATGCAAGTATCTCAAGCAGTATACACAGTAAGTCTCCCAGAAATGGAGCTCATCACTAATAAATTGTCACACCCTTAAAATCTGCAGCAAATGATATGCCAGTGGGTACCGTGACAGTGATTTCAAAATGAATAATCCCTTATTCTACACTTCCTACCTCTCCTTATGTTCTCTGACAGTCGGGGTACCTTCCATGAAAAAGCTTACCTGGGCAATTAAAACTAGAAGGTTGATTACAGAGCCCAGATTCAGAAAGGCTATCAAGACATTGATGGAGTGAGGTTGTATTTAGAAACATTTTTCTTGTCTCCTGAGATTCTGTTTTAAATAGTGCTTACTTACCACCTTCGTACCAGAAAATATACCATTATTCCCAAAGTAACTTTGTACCAGAGGATTTATTCGATTTACCTGCTTGAATGGCTTGTCTTATTTAGTATTTTGAATATGCATTTTTCCCCTAAGTCTGGGTGCTCAAATGTCTAAATGGGTTTACACACAAGAAATAGGTAATAGCATTCATATGGGAACGGATACACGTGTGACAGTACAAAGTACAGTTTGATGTACCGCATCACGTTCGTGTACCAGTGCTTTCAAATAAATATCAGTGTTGATCATGAAGCAAAAGGGAACACATCTGATAATACCTCACCTCAGTTTGAATTAAAAAACGCTTGTATCTTTTCATAAGGAAAATCAACGGCTCCACATGGAACTGTTAGAAAGTCATAACATTCTGGCAGCATTGTTTTAGTTTAGACAGTTCCATTTTATCGCCCAAGGGGAAATGCATCGTCAGCAAGGGTTTTGCCAGGATCTGGCGTACGTTGCCCTTGGAAGACTATGCAGAGAAGAGAATAAAAGAGAGCAAACATTGGTTTCTGTTACGTAAACAAGTCATGCTCTTCTATTCTCCAAGTTGAACTAATGGGAAAGTAGACAGCTCTTAGCATGAACCGGGCCCCTGGGGTTAGACATGTTCTAATTTCAAATTGATCATGCCTGATAAATATATTTTGTGAATATGAACCACATTTAATAAAGGCATTTCAGTAATTACCACATCACAGATAGATCTTTCTCTGTTCTGTACAGTTTCTGCAACCTTACGGGGAGACAAAGCCAAGTATGTACTATAAGTAAGAAATGAAAGGAAGCAAACCACGTCTATTTTATCAGATTACCCCAAATAAACCATTTATCATAAGGATTACATGGACCAAGTTCAAGACCTACTTCATATCTAGAATAACACTATATTAATAACTGCATGCTGAAAATGAGTGTGAACACAATTCAGTAATATGTCATGTGAATAAATTATTTTTATAAAACCTTACCATGGGCTCCTTAAGTACTAAAATAGCAAACCTTTTATTTTTCACTGATTTAGACTACTTATATGTTACACTGTTCAATGTAAAATGGAATTTACACTTTACAGATGTTAGCTAAAAATAAAACCATACAGTAACAACTTTCATTTACATTTTCTAAAGTCATTTCTCTAAACATGTTAATCTAAAATGAGCAAATAAAAGCAGTTAAACATCAAGGATACATAACTTAAAAGATTCATCTCAGATGTAAAATTCTGCTTTAGCTATCCAAATTTAGATGAATGAAAACAAATTCAGTGTTGTCTGAAACAAGTGCAGAGCATATATAAAGAGCATAAAATTTCCATAGCACACTTAATTTTCAAACACCATTTTACTAGAATACCCGAGGTAAATATTTAAAATCATATTCATCATGTCTATATAATTGAAAATGCAGTTGCCTACCAGAAATGCTATCCTGACAAATTTGGCTTGAGCGTATTCCTGTGTGCAACGGAATCAATTTCACACGTACTCACCTCCCTGTCTCTGGGAGGTGGTCCATTCATTGGTTTGACGTTGCCATGGCAACTGCAACATGGTAACAGGCCAGCCAAGCTCTGCTGTTCCAACCCCAGTAGAGAGTGAACTGCTTCCTGCAAACAGCACTGCCGCGCCTTTCTAGAAAGATGGGTCTTTTACACTCACTCTTAGCCTGATATTTTGATACCAACTAGTGGTAATTCAGCACTAGGAAAGCAGATTTAAGGTTAATTCTTTTTGCTACAGAGTACATTTCGGTGCATGTCTAAAATCTTCTAAAAGCCCTAATGAAAAGAACATGAGCTAACTTGCATTATCATTGTGACAGGTGTGAGAGGGTCTGTAGTTTACCTGAACAATGTTTCAGTCACTAGCATTCAGCTTGAATCACAGGTCACAATATTAAACTTTCAGATAAAAGGCAGTTTTCTAAAATGATGGTGGTACCGCTCCTTGTTTTTCTTACAGAATCTTCCCGGTATACGTGTTTTGTATTAGTTTCCTAGGGCTACCAGAGCAAAGTGTCACAAACTGGGTGGTTCGAAACGGAACACAATTCTCTCACAGTTCTGGAGGCCGGAAGTCCAGAATCAAGGCGCCGGCAGGGCGGTGTACTAGCGGAGAATCTCTTCCATGCCTTCCTCAGCTCCTGGGGGCTACCACCAATCCTTGCTCATCCTGGGTTTGTAGCTGCCACTACCCCATTCTCTGCCTCTGTCTCCCCAAGGCTGTCTTCCTCTGTGTCTGTGTCTGTGTCTCTTACAAAGGCGGGTCACGTTCGGGATGCTCTAACTACTTACTTCTTCAAACACTCTACTTCCAAATAAGGTCACATTCAGAGAGGTACGGGGATTGGATTTCAATGTAGCTTGGGGGGGGGCACAATTCAACCCCCCACGGTGCTATTGAGGGAACGTTTATGCAAAGTGAAGAAGAATCAAATGTCTCATCAGCTCCCTGCTTCATCCGCCCGTGTGGACAGGCGGCACAGGACTCAACTGTGCTCTCACCAATACAGGAACAAGTGAGAAAATGATTTAGCCCATGCCAAGGGACGGAGGTGACACCTGCCTTGGATTCTGCTTCATTCTCAGGCACGTTGCTGCGCTCCAAGGCATCATCCTGAGTCTTTGAAGCAGGTTCCCACCCACGTGGGAGCTCGCCGGTGGGGGCGGGGGGGGGGGGGGGCAGAGGGAGGAACCAGCTCTGCCAGCTGGTGCTGGGAAAACTCCCTGAGGGCAGAGCATCTACAATCCAGCCTGGAAGCTGGGCGGGCGGTGGCTTTGGCAGGACAACAAAGAATGCCGCCCCCCTTCACGGCCCTCAGACACACATTTCCTCTGCAAACACCCCATGGAGCAGAGCCCTCCACTCTGCGATTCTCTCCAATTCTCTCCACAGCTGCTAATTTTCTTCGAGAAGACCCTGTTGAGGGGCCCTCCCTCAGGATATCAGGCAGCCGTCAGCAGCTTTGCCGCTGATTCACAGTGGGGGCTCAGGAAGCAGGACCAAGGATGCTCCCGCCCATGGGAAGTCCTCTCCTAAAGGCAGAGGGCAGAAGACCAGAGATTTTTCCTAAAGCAAAATTCAGTGGGAGCCTGGAACTCAGCAGGAATTGCCAAAGCCAATTTGACCTCAATATAAAACTGGCGAACTTGGTACAATGAACACCTTGAATAGAAAAGGAGGGAACCCACTGGTTTATGACACCTGCCATCATTATCTTTGCTAGGAGAATAATTTAAGCCCTCTTTGTGGAAAACTGAAATCATAGTATTATTATTCTTTTTATTTTACTGCAGCAAGGCTCTTAACATTTGGAATCCTTCTTTAAGAAAAATGAAAATAATGAGACTTTAATAAAAGATTGCCTTAATTATTCTCAGGGGATACTTGATGCTAGTTGCTAGATTCAATCCAATTATCATGTAGCCCTACTAAGTGATAACATGCGTGTATGTGTGTGTATCTCTCATCTGCCTATCTACTTATCTATCTATATATTTATATATGGATATACAATTTTAGACATGCTTTTAATCATTATTTAGCAATAAAGTTAAATGAGAGAAAATGCATGTGTAGTATTCAAGTTTTTACTGGCATAATCCCTCTTGCCTTTATAAAGAGATTGCTGAGTGAGTAAGCATTTCAACTCTTTCTCCTGAATAATTTATTTACATATTTTCACCCATTGTACTTATATAATAGAAAACTTCTAAGGTTTTAGAGTAAACAGACCATTTCCCACTTTGAGGACAGAAATCAACGGCTAATGTAGATTGGAGAAGCTAGTGGAATCTGGGAAATATTAAAATCCTCCCCCAAGTAGACAATAATGAGAACATGACTAAACTTGGATAAGATGGCAAAATTAATCAGTCAGAGTAGGGAGTCAACACCGTGAAGGCAGCAACTCAAGGCAAAAGAATGGAAGAAAATTCTGTGACAGGTATTTATAGAAAAGATTGCGAGATAAGCAGGTACCTCAGATTTTTGCTTTAGTTAAAGAAAAGCAAAACAAAAAGCCCCAGGGAAAGAAGCGAAGAAAAAAAGAAATCAGAGTAACATGACAGGGCAGGATCACAGAAGTCAGATTACAAGCATTTCAGGAAGGAAAAGTATCGCCAGAGCGTTGTACAATTTCTATAATTGTCGGCAAGTCAAGACAGCACTGATCTTGACTCACGAACAGAGTATAAAATAAAAGGAGACTATTTGCCACCAAACGAAGAGACCCTGCAAGGAGCTTCAAGGCACGTGAAGGAAACCGAAGCTACAGTGAGAGAGCACAGCTGCTCTGGGACCCTGGAGGACAGGTAGCATCTCCTTCCTCGGGCACTAGAGTCGTCGGCCGCAGATGACATGGGGGAGCCAGGGGAGGGCAGAAGCGCGGTGGCACCTTCCACGGGGCAGCTGAGAGGACTGTGCCGTGAATGCACGTGAGACACCTCTCGGGAGTTCTGAAACTGTTGGGGGAAATCACAGTCTTGAAGTGGAACCAGAATGGTTGCAACTGGGAGTGGGAGGAAAATACAGAAAGACCGTTGGCTATCCACCCCACACCTCATATGTCCACCCCGGGAATAACTCAGCCTGGCGTAACTCAGAATACCAACAGATACAAGGCAAAATCACTGCCCAAGGCTGTTCCAGTGTAACGTGAGAGAACGAAGCGGTAAGCATGAAGTTACAGTAAACTGTGATTAAATACTACAGCAGGCGAAGAGAAAGGAAGCATTATCTCCCGGACTTCTGGTCCGCAATGGAGGCTCACGGAAGCTTCTGAAGGGAGGAGAAGCAAGATCAGGCCTTGAAGGGTGAATGAAAATTAGCCTGGAAAATGGAAGGCAGCTAGATACGACAGGAGGGAGGAGCGAGGGCGTGGAGACACATCATCGTGCGAGGCTGGAATGGTGTAGTATTGGAGCCTATGCATTTGAGAATGAGTTCAATGCTGCTAGAAGGACAAGACACACAAACACATTGGACAAACTCATAAAAAGTATTCAGTGGGGCTTCCCTGGTGGCCCAGTGGTTGAGAATCTGCCTGCTAATGCAGGGAACACGGGTTCGAGCCCCGGTCCGGGAAGATCCCACATGCCGCGGAGCAACTAGGCCCATGAGCCACAACTACTGAGCCTGCGCGTCTGGAGCCTGTGCTCCGCAACGGGAGAGGCCGCGATAGTGAGAGGCCCGCGCACCGCGATGAAGAGTGGCCCCCGCTCGCCGCAACTAGTGAAAGCCCTCGCACAGAAACAAAGACCCAACACAGCAAAAATAAATAAATAAATTAATTAATTAAAAAAAGCCAATTATTTGAAGCCCTTTAAAAAAAAAAGTGTTCAATGTAAACTGTAGGTAAGCTGGTATTTTGAGAGATAAAGGCAACATGCAGGGGATATGTTAATTACAGGTAATGTGTAAAGAGGAAAGTGGAACACAGGCAGAACCCAGAAAAGTGTTAGTGAACTGCGAGACGTGCCAAAGACAGACGGAATAAATAAAAACAAGTGTCCAGAAATAGGAGTACTGCATATAGATAGTAACCATGGCAGAGCTACACCGTGATCTTGTCCCTTCCGGGCTGACAGCTCTGGCCCCCCGAAGGTGGCCACCCACCAGTGTCACCGAGTATGCTCCCCTTCCGGCCCCAGTGTGCTCTAGACCCTAGAAACGCAGAGATAGCCCACGTCTGACAGCAGGCTGATGAGCAAGCCACACCTGTGGCCAGGTGAACCTGTTCTCCAAAACCGGAAGCCTGTGGCATCAGCCCAGGGCACCTTGTATCCATGGGCTTAGCCTTCAATTCAGGTGCATAACCACATCATCATCATCATCTGTGTCCCAGGGCTCAAGTAGTACGTACGGTCCTCTGGCTGCCCACACACTATCCTATCCACATTAACACACTCATCTCTTCCCCCCCCCCCCCGGCTCTTGCTGTGTGTTTTAAATTAAGTTAGTGACATTTTACTTCGGAGTGTCAGCTTTTATGCCCTGCAGCCTCTGGGATGGCCTGGCTAGCAGTGCATTTGGAAGCTACCCTTGCATCAGGTTTACTCCCCAAACAATAGTATCCATGAGGAAACCACAGTGTGCTTAGAATAGTAGATGTTAGCTGGGAAGTCTAGAGATAAGTTGAGAAAAATAGACAGGGATCAATTCATAAAGCTTAAGGGTGAAGAATTTGTCCCCTAGGCTATGAAAAAACATGGGGAGATTTCACAGAGCAAAAATGGGATGCTGTGTAAGATACTTCTGGAATAACTATAGAGAATGAAATGGAAGGGAAGCAGACTCAAGGTAGAAGGGACAGTTAAGATGGTACTGCACAATTGCAGCGGGAAGTAAAGAAGGCTAAGTGACAGTCTTAACTGTAGGACTGATGACAAGAAAACAGACTCAAGAGATGGCAAGTGAGCAGGACCAGGTGTTGAGAGAACTGAGAAGGAGGCATCAGAGTTACAGCCAGGCAGGGCTAGAATAAAGAAGCAGGAGTAGATTTGGGGGGTCAGGGGCTACGTGATGAGTTCAGTCTCAGACCCCGGGAGCTGGCCACAGGACAGAGTCTACTAGACTCTTGGGTGGATGGGTCTGAAACTTAGGAGAAAGACTTGGGCTGAAGAGGAGATACGGAAGTTACCTGGTATAGTTGCAAGATGAAACCAAGGGAACAGATGCAATTATCCAAGAGGATTGTGGAGTGTGAAAACAGAATAAAGAACAGATGGCTTTTTAGAACCCCAATATTTAAGAAAAGTATGGATAAAAATAAGCGTGTGAAGGGAAAGAAAGGAGGAGCTGCTCTATCACAGGTGACAATGTGATTTTGGTATTTATACAAAAGGCAAGGAAGAAGTTTCCATAAAAAGGCGCAAGGCACAATGCCAAGTGCTAAAGTGTGGACATCCTGACATCGTATTTATCAAATGTGTAAAATATTAGGTTCATTTTTAGCCATGCGTTATGGCTGTGGATACAGTATTTCTCTTTAAGACACATTCTCAAAAAGCAAGTTAACTCTGCTGGCAAAGAAGAAAAGAGAAAAATAATGGGATGGTTTTCTCCCAAATGCAATAATTCATTTTCAAAGCATTAGCAGGGGTTCAATAAATGTTTTTTAATTGAAAAAGCAAATTTAGAAGGGAACGATAGCTCTGGTAAGCAGAATAAAATAAAGACAAATGATGATCGTTACTTTCCTCTTTCAATTTAGTTTATTTCTATTACATATCCACTGACATTATAACTTAAATAAATCTCTAAGTGCTACAAATGATTCAATATTATTTGCCTTAGTTAAAAATCATGACAATATAAATGGCAGATCTAACAAAAGCTTGGCTTTTCTATTTTACATTTTGTTTGTACTCTAGGCAGGTGAGAGGAAAACTCTTTTTATACTTTCGTTAAAGAACTCAAAACTCCACATTCAGGTCCAAGGTGTTAAGTCTAAGTAAAGTGTCAGCATCAGCTGGAGGATAATTTTCTGACATTGCTCGAGCGTACGTGCTCTGTGTCTTTGCCCACAGGTTACATTTGAGTTAAAAGCTCAAAGGCACAGTGGAGCTGGACTAACAGGCAACTGCAAAGACTTTTGTTCTTTCCAAGACTCTTGTGCACAGCTGCCAACAGGCTGACGCCACTGGAAGAGGCACCCCTAGCATCTCTGTCAAACAGCAGACGGGGGAGGCATGGTGTCGCCAGCGGCTGAACCGTCCCTGAGGTCGGCTGTCTCTCCCCACGGCTCACATGCTCCACTGCTTGCCCATCGGCAGTGTAGGCCGGGGCTGCACAAAGACAGTGACACGGTCTGCCAGCCAACTGGCCCCATCAGAGAGATGGACACGAAACAGAGCTGGATTCAGTTCCAATCTCGTGGGAGACCGTCAAAGACAGAAATCCAAAGTCTCTTGCCCAGGGAGGGACCAGAGAGTCTGCACCAAAGTTCCTGCAAGCAATGTGGGCTCAGGGTTGTTGCTTCTGCTTTACATCATTTCCAGAACTAGCTTTTACTTCAAGTCAGATTTCTTAATTTTTGTTTTTATATTAAGACTCTAGATTTTTAGAGCAGCTTTATTTATTTGTTTGTTTGTTTGTTTTTGGCTGCACCCTGTGACTTGTGGGATCCTAGTTCCCTGCCCAGGGATCGAACCCAGGGCCTCAGCAGTGAAAACGCAGAGTCCTAACCACTGGACCGCCAGGGAGTTCCCACAGAGCAGCTTTAGGTTCACAGTAAATGTGAGGGGGAGCTACAGAGATCACCCATGACCCCACTGCTCTCACAACGCATAGCACCTCCTCTTATCAGCACTCTCCACCGGAGGGGGGCATTTGTCACAATGGATGAACCTGTGCTGATACATCATCATCACCCAAAGTCCATAGTTTACGTTACAGTTCACTCTTGGTGTTATACATTCTATGGGTTTGGACAAATGTGTAATGATGTTTATCCATGCTTATCCACCACTATCGTTTCACACAGAGTATTTTCACTGGCCTAAAAATTCTCCTTGATCTGCCTATTCATACCCACCCCCAACTCTTAGCAACCACGGAACTTTTTACTGTCTCCATAGTTTGGCCTTTCCTAGACTGTCATATAATTGAAATCATGCAGTACGTGACCTTTCCAAATTGGCTTCTTTCACTTAATAACATGCATTCAAGGTTCCTCCATGTCTTTTCATGAATTGGTAGCTCATTTCTTTTTAGAGCTAAATAATATTCCATGATCTGGATGGACCACAGTTTATTTCTCCACTTAGCTACTGAAGGACATCTTGGTGGCTTTCAAGTTTTGGTGATTATAAGGCTACTGTAAATATCTGTACGCAGGTTTTTGTGTGGACATACGTGTTTAACTTCTTTGGGACACCAAGGAGGGCAACTGCTGGATCGTATGGCAAGAGGATGTTTAGTTTTGTAATAAATTGCTAAACTGTCTCCGGAAGTGGCTGCACCTTTCTGCATTCCCACCAGCAGTGAAGGAGAGTTCCTGTTGCTCCACGTCCTAAAGTTTTTTAACCTTTAATCACTTTGTTATGTCTCCTAGTGTAGTGGAAGGGTTTTTTTTTTTTTGTCATTTTAATATTATTTCCATTATTTCAATATTCTGGAAGTCTCCAGTCTCAGATACCTACCAGCATCAGTCTTCTTTCTCTGTTCCTCGCTCACACCACCCCACTAATATCTTCTTCTTTCTATCCCCTAAGCAAGGACTGACCTCCTCTTATGCACTTGATATGAAATCTAATATGTCCATCATAAGCTCCATGCCATCATTCATTTACTTCCACATCAAATATTTACAAACTCTCTCCTCTATATATTTTGTATTGGTTTCTCACTGTTACTGTAACAAAATATTACAAATGTAATGATGCAAAACAACACAAACTTATTATTTTATAGTTCTGTATTCAGAAGGCCAAAGTGGCTTTCACTGGGAAAAACTCCAAGTGTCAGTAGTGCTGTGGTCACTCTGGAGGACACAGAGGAAAGTCTGTTCCCTTGCCTCTTCCAGCTTCTAGAGGCTGCCTGCATTTTATTTATTTATTTATTTTTTTGCGGTACGCGGGCCTCTCACTGTTGTGGCCTCTCCCGCCGCAGAGCACAGGCTCCGGACGCACAGGCTCAGCGGCCACGGCTCATGGGCCCAGCCGCTCCGCGGCACGTGGGATCTTCCCGGACCGGGGCACGAACCTGTGTCCCCTGCATCGGCAGGCGGACTCTCAACCACTGAGCCACCAGGGAAGTCCTGCCTGCATTTTTTGATTTCTGGGCCTTCTTCCATCTCCAAAGCCAGCAGTGTGGTATCTTCTAATCTCTCTCTCTCTGACACTGCTGCCTTCCTCTTATAAGGACCTTCAGGATTACATTGGGATAATCTAAAATAATCTTCCCAGCTCAAAATTCTTCATTTAGTCATTTATGCCAAGTCCCTTTGCCATGTAAGGTAACATATTCACAGGTTCTGGGGATTTGAATGTGGAAATCTTTGGAGGAGCACTGTTCTGCCTACCACATATGGCAATCTAACAGCCGAAACACTCCTCAAACTCCTGTCCTCGGGAGTAGTGCCCTCCAGCTTTGTGACCACCTAGACGAGTGGGATAGGGAGGGTGGGAGGGAGACGCAAGAGGGAGGAGATATGGGGATATATGTATATGTATAGCTGATTCACTTTGTTATACAGCAGAAACTAACACACCACTGTAAAGCAATTATACTCCAATAAAGATGTTAAAAAAGAAAAAAAAGAATACTGCCCTCCAGTTGGAAGATATTGCTGTGATATATATATAGATATATCAATATATCATACTTGATTGGTTTTTTTCAGAA
Source organism: Lagenorhynchus albirostris (assembly GCF_949774975.1). Lineage (NCBI taxonomy): Eukaryota > Metazoa > Chordata > Mammalia > Artiodactyla > Delphinidae > Lagenorhynchus > Lagenorhynchus albirostris. Next base: position 75,137,549 of record NC_083112.1, on the reverse strand, counting down.
TCATGAAAGTGAAGCTTATAATTAAAGTTGAAAAGGGGGGATGCCAGGGTAGTCAGATCTTTCTGGGTAATGGGGTGAACAACAGATTTCCAGTGGACGAACAGTAATCAACTGCATAAAGCATAGGTATAAGGGACAGCGGGTGCACCCCAATGTTCACAGCAGCACTATTCACAACAGCCAAGACATGGAAGCAACCTAAACGTCCATGGGCAGGTGAACGGATAAAGAAGATGTGGTATATATATATATATATATATATATATATATATATAATGGAATATTACTCTGCCATAAAGAAAATGAAATAATGCCATTTGCAGCAACATGGATGGACCTAGAGATTGTCATATTCAGTGAAATAAGTCAGACAGAGAAGGACAAATATCATATGATATCTTATGGTATCTTATTCCACTTATATGTGGAATCTAAAAAAAATGATACAAATGAATTTATTTACAAAACAGAAACAGATTCATAGACATAGAAAAAAAACGTATGGTTACCAAAGGAGAAAAGTGGGGGGAGGGATAAATTAGGAGCTTGGAATTAACAGATACACACTACTGTGTATAAAAGAGCTAAACAACAGGAACCTACTATATAGCACAGGGAACTATATTCAATACCTTGTAATAACCCATAATAGAAAAGAATCTGAAAAAGAACAGATATATATATATATGTTCATATATATATATATGAACCACTTTGCTGTATACCTGAAACTAACACAACACTGTCAATCAACTGTACTGTAATTTAAAAAAAAAAAGGATTGGGGTGAGGAATGAGCGGAGGGTTGAACAGTTTGTAGGGAGAAACTAGACGCAGCCCACCTTTGATGGTGAGGAGAGAAGCCAGTGGGAAGGCTGGGCAGTGCCTAAATGCTGTCTCTTCTCATTGCAGATTAAAAAGGCGGTGATTTCATTTTTAGGAAATGGAGAGAATGATTTGTCTTTAAAGCAGGTGACTGTGACAGCTAAGCGGTGGGTGGATTTGAAAACTAGAGACTAGGGAACTGCTGTGTCTGGGTACAAGACAGTCTTGACATAGAAGCTGGACAGTGGGGATAAACTAAAGAGAAAATATTCATGCATATTTTGCTGTCAGGTTGCCAAGGCTAAGTAAGTGTCTACCAGGGGACAAAGGGGCTCTCAGGAGAAGTGAACGAGTGGAGGATAATTTACTCGTGGAAGCTTCTTTGATGATATCAGACAGAAGTCCAGTAGAACGAGGACAGAGCTGGTAATAAAGAATTACAGACATCGATCACTGACGAAAAAGGTACTTCGTGAAAGTTCCCTGACCTAGCTGCTGCCTTCTGTTCCGAAGGGCTAAACACACGAGCCTCCTTGGACCCTCGGCTTCCATTTCCGTAGTTTCATTCACACCAAGTACAATCCGTTCCCACTCTGAGTCCTCTTCCTGGATGCCAACCTAAGACTCGAGTTTCATGAAAACTTGCCAGGCTCATTCGTTTGAGGTCAAGTTCAAACTTTGCTTAGTCTCTCCGTGCTTTCCCACCTACGCTATAGCTGCACCTCCTCTATGTCCGGACAACTCTTGCTTCAAAAGTCATATAATGGACAAATTCACCCATGATGTGACCCACATATTTATCATAATTTACTGCCTTTTGAGAATTAAAATGCTTCACACATCTGCCTCTTTTATCACAGAATAAGCCCCAGCAATTCTTCACTGAGTGCATTTAGTGCAGAGAGAATTAAACGGGGTTCTGAGAATAAAAAGAGACACAAGAAATACATGGTTTTGAGTCAATAAATAATATTCAAAAATTAATTTACAAGGTTTTCAGAGGCTGAAAACCCCACTAATTTCATAAGTAATAAAATGACTGCATTCAGTTAAATTATTAAGCTACAGCTACTACAGAGCATAAGAAACTTATGGATCTGGGTTTTGTTTGGTTTTGTTGTTGTTTTAGACAATACATCCTGACCTACTGGGTTACTGTGAGAATTAAATGAGATAATATTACAAGGATTGTCTGACCCCTAGTAAGCTCTTAATATAGGCCAGTTTTTCTCTGTCTTGTGCATGCAGAAAATTCACTGGATCCAGACAGAAAAGGCAAATACCTTCTAAGGCCAGAAGGGATGAATGATTAGGAAAAGAATCCTGGTGAAGGGTCAAAGGACAGTAGAGCCTGTGGCTTTGGGAGCTTCTATGCAGGAAGGCCCGGGCCTATGAGGAGTGGGGAGTCCTGGCGCAGGAAGCCAGGCAAAACCTCAGGGTTCCTGTGGGCACCACCCAACTGAAAAGAGACTTATTAAAACTTGTTCAGGGAGGAACAAAGATGTCTGCTAAATTCTCCATGAGTCCCCAGTCTGCAATTTCTGCTCTAGAACTTATTTGCTCAGGGACAATTATAATAAACTTAAACATAAATAAAGACCAATCATGAAAACATCTAAGACCTTGTGTGAAAGCAGAGATGTGTTTGGGAGGAGAACGGTTCGGGAAAGGGAAGAAGCTTGCCTATCTTTTATTTATTCAAGTGTGTTTTGATATAAGCTATAAGGATATACTGTACAATAAGGGGAATATAGCCAATATTTTATAATAACTATAAATGGAGTGTAAACTTTAAAAATTGTGAATCACTATATTGTACACCTGTAACATATAATACTGTACAGACACTATACTTCAATTAATTAATTAGTTAATTAAGTAATGTATATTTTCAGTGTTTATTATGTGCCCCGTACCATTAATGGCACTGGAGATCCAACGGTGAACAAAACTAACAAATTCTCTCCTCAGAACATAATTTTTTTATGGAAACAGATGATAAACAAATGTACTATGCTCCATTGTTTTTGGAAAAAAAAGTTTTCACAAAGGTGTGAACGAGTATGTATATATACACATAACAATACATTACCAAAATCTATGTGAGGAAAGTTGCAAACACACTCCCGACAGACATAAAAGTAAACTTGAACTAGTGGAAGTGTACACCATTGTTTCAGGAATTTTAGTATTGTAAATCCTCTATAACACTGAAATAGCATTTTAAAAAGCATAAAATTATAGGCTTACTTATATACTATAAATTACATAAGATAAAATACTATTATACTAAAGATTATATTACGTAAAATATAATTGACCATGAGTTATCTTATGCCTCAAAATATAAATAAAGAAACTTTTCATGCTGAGGTCTTCCAGGCCAAGAGAAATGATTTTTTTGGCGTGCTAAATGTTTTTAAGGTAAGTAGATGAGCTAAAATTCATAATTAAAATAAGTAATATTTAATTTCTTGTTAATATCTATAGAACTCTTGGTTGATTTGATCCCAGAAACACATATCAGAATTTACTAATAGGCAATATTAGTTTCTCAAAACAGCTCTGACTTTCCCAGCAAGGCTGGAAATTTGCGTGAGGAGAATATAAAATCTGACCAAACAAAAACCAGCTGACAGCAAATAAATTGGAACCAGTAAGTAATCATCATACCTTATCATTTAATCTTTGCAAGAAAGAAGACAGATATTCTGAGCCATTCCTAGCCAACAAAAGCAAGTATTTAAAACCTGATTTCTATTATAGGGTATACCTGGCATTGGAAGTACTGTTGTGATGTATCAATCAATGATTCTGATTGATTACCTCTTTACCATTCTCCCCCAAATGAAATGAATCATTGTTGATACAGTGTCTGTATGTAAGTGTGTGCACCCACACACACACTCATACACACACAAGCTCACACACACAGCGACACCAGGTACACACATCTCCAACAGAAACTGGCATCACTTGTGGAAGTAACAAGGATATAATTTAGTCTTTTAAAAGTTTCTAATGAGGGCTTCCCTGGTGGCGCAGTGGTTGAGGGTCTGCCTGCCAATGCAGGGGACACAGGTTCGTGCCCCAGTCCGGGAAGATCCCACATGCCGCGGAGCAGCTAGGCCCGTGAACCACAACTGCTGAGCCTGCGCATCTGGAGCCTGTGCTCCGCAACAAGAGAGGCCGCGATAGTGAGAGGCCCACGCACCGAGATGAAGAGTGGCCCCCACTCACCGCAGCTGGAGAAAGCCCTCGCACAGAAACGAAGACGCAACACAGCCATGAATAAATAAATAAAAATTTAAAAATATATATCACCTATAATTTAAAAAAAAAAGTTTCTAATGAAAAAAGGTAGATTTTCAAAATTGTAGTTACCTACATTTTTAAATGAGATTGTGCTAGGGAATGAAAATAAAGTGTAATCATTGCATAAAAAGTATAACCAAAGTTCTTATTTGATAAGAAAGACGTGTAGCTCTTTATAGACATAAACTTACTACAGACATTAAATACCATCCTTCTGCACCTTAGTCTCTCAACCACATTCTGTTTATTTAGTATTTCTTGTGTCAGGCATGAAACCATATTAGGAATGGTAGGAACAAGTTATATGTAAATATTCGATAACTTTTCTTTCCTACAAAACGTATTTTTTTGTATAGAATGGAATCTCTTTTCTGATAATTCCCTTTTCTTTCTTTTTCATCTTACAAGAGTATTTTAACACACCAGTGATGGCCAAGGCAAAGAACAGAGAGAAGTACACTAAGTTGGTGAATCTCCAAGTTCTATATGAAATTAAACTGCAGTTGGCCTGATGCCACCAGAGCTTCCTCCCAAAAAATGGAGAACAGGACCTTGGTAACTGAGCACCAGGAGAAATGCATGCATTGGAATTCCTTGACCATTTTATTTTACTAATCTATACTAGTGCAACTAGTTACAATAATTAATGAATTCACAAGAAACTCTACTTGCTAATTTTGAATCTGAAAGACTGAAGTGGGCAGCCAGAGTGAGGGTATTTATTAAGATCCCCATCACCATCATCCCCATCATCATCCCCGTCATCATCCCCGTCATCATCATCATCACTGCCACTGCCTTAATTATCAACACCACCATGCCATCACCGACATCATAATCACCATCTTTATCATTACCATCTTCCTATGTTGCAGCAGCAGGGACACTTGTAAACTTATTTTTATCCTTTGAATATATCATTTTCCCTCAAAACAAGCTTGCAAAAAAAAAAAACCAAGATTTTTTTTTAAAAAGACTACCTTGTATATTTCAAATATGAAGGCAACTTGGGCTCAGATCAGTGAAGACATTTAGGGACCTGCCCAACACCTTCTATTTGAAAGTAATGAATCAGTTTTTAACCTAGACTTTTTGATGACTCAGCGCTCCTTCCTCAAAACCACGCTCTCTCTCAGAAAGTATAAATGAAGTGGTATCTGAAACTAGAAGGGATGGTGACAAGCTCAAAGAATGATCCATGTTAGAAATAGATAGGAACTGCCCTCGTGACGCAGTCTGCACACTGGAGAGGTCCACTCGTTTAAATTCTATTAGCCAAAGCCCTGCTCATCCAGCCCTGAATGACCTGACCCACCTTGGCATTTGTATGGCAACTCTTGGACAACCAATGCCTAATGGTGTCATGGTGCACCTTTTATGCGTCCGTTTACCAATTTTATTGTAAGCTCTTGGATGACAGATACTGTATGTGTATGTTCTGCGTCTTCCTAACTGCTGTAGTGCATTGTGTTGCTCTTGGGAATAACCTAATAAAGATCCAATGAGTCACTGACTGAATATCCAAAGAGGTGTGTAACTCTTCCCAACTCCGTGTTCAGTGACATCATGGCAGTAGCTTGAAACTAGCCATGGTAGGACTATGAGTACCTCAGAAGCTGGGAACTGCTACTATTAGTGTCCCCTCTCCCCCCAGAAAGAGCCAATTGTTAAGCATTATGGACACTGCTGCTTATAGACACAGGTGAGTTGACAGTGGCCTTCTGTTCAACAGTCCTGAATTTTGTTCTGAGCCCTGACATATGCGTACTAAGGGATTCTGAACCAGCTCTTATATCTGCTCTCTGCCTTTATTCTGGACGAGGATATGGTTACCAGTTACCAACCTCACGTGAATTCTCTTGAGTGATTGGAAAATCAGTTTTGAAATGGGTACCACAAACACAAAAGTCTATCATTTTGATTATACTGAAAAATACAAATGAGATGAGAAGTGGAAACACAAGTCCCCACCTCCATCGAGGGGTCTGTATTGTACTGGTATTTTAATGGGAGAAACACAGACTCTGACATCTTGTACCATTAAGCTCTGTGGGTCTCAGATATCAGTCAAATGCTCTGGCAGTGAGGATTATCTCTGCTAAGCATTCAGAAAGCAGATGAGGGAAGTAAACATTTAGCACTGGTAAGTGCCCGCAAGCTTTATAATAAGCTACATTTGGGACCGTGTGTGTGTGTGTGTGTGTGTGTGTGTGTGTGTGTGTGTGTGTGTGTGTGTGTGTGTGTGTGTGTGTGTGTGTGTGTGTGTGTGTGTGTGTGACAGAGAGAGAGAGAGAGAGAGATCTAAGATAAATCTATTCTCCAGAGATATTACACTACCAATTTATACACTTTACAAGGTCTTCTTGATGTTGTTTTAATACACTAAAACTAAATGCCCTTTAGAAAAGCCTATTTTGAGAACAGTTCCCCCCAAGAGGGCAGTTTCAGTTTTCTTAAAACAAGACACCAGAATAGAAGATGGACAGCCGCCCGCTGGGAACCAGGTGCTCCAGATGCAGCCCAAAGGGCTTCCGGCCAGCAGTGACCTCTGCCTCCCCTAGAACTGTCATCCAAATGCCGCTACTCCAGGCCGCGTCTAGGCGACCCCTGACCTCACTTTTGTCTGTACCCCCATTTTCACACACAGAACACAGTCAGGCCTGGGTGTCTTGTCATCAAGCGGTTCTGAGCTCACGCAGAGCAATGGGGGCACAGCACAGCTAGAAGGAAATCGTATCACGACGGTCAAGGGCCCAATCTCAACATCACGGCAGGCTTCTCCGTCAGTGACTAGGGCATATACTGAAAGATTATTATGTGGCAGACACTGTCCACAGATTTTCACATGGGGTCCCCACGGAAACTGTGAGGTAGATGCCTCTGTTTCGCAAAAACTAAGATGGCCAAGCACAGGGAAGGAGGCAAAACCGGAACCCAGACTCGGTCCTGACCCCACGTGTCAAGGTCTTGCTTGCTGCCAGGTACTGGCCCAAGGTGGACACCAAACTCTGTTCCTGTTCCACTGCTGCTTTATCTAAAATATGACCCAGCAAGTCCTTGTATTCTCATCTAATAGCTAAGGTTTAAGATGACTGGAAAATTTCTGAAGACTTGTGCCCAAAGGAAGACCCACTGAGGGTAAGAACTCACTTCTGCATGCTTCCTGCAATAAATTCGATCACAAATTGGAATTTTAATTTAAACATATTAATACACACAAGTGCCTACAAACCATTGAAACCTGATATTGTATAGCATGGGTTGTAAAAACAACCAAAAACTAAGGAAGGTATCATTCTCTTTTGTGATAAAAAGCATTAACCGACAGCAAACAATGTGCCTGGTACCTTTACTTTGGTCAAAGAAGAGAATCTGGGATTCTATTTTGCTCAAATAAGATCTTATTTTATAAAGGTATATTAACCTTAGAATATGCTGAAACTGTTTACTGGGTATTTTTATGCATTTTACAATCACAATAAACATAGATTATGATAATTAAACCTTAAACACTTGAAAACTTCTCTTTCTTCAAACAAACCTTTCTGAGGAATCATTCTTTATTTTATTCTTTTAATAATGAATTTGCTTATCTTTACCAAATATTCATTTGATGTTTCCTGTAAAGAGAAGCTTGTGATATTTGATACTGAAAAATGCTTTTTATTAAAACAAGTAAGCATGATATTTTAGGATGAAATCAAACATCTGATTTCTGGGGTAGAAGACAAAACAATGTTTTATCTGTCCACAACCATCTTTACGATACATGTTAATGTATCGTAAAGAAAACACCACATCTGTTACATAAAACCTTAACTGAACAACTAATGGCTTATTTAAAAATTAATAAAGACATAAAATCCAGATGAACTTCATAATTTTCCCCAATTCACACATTTACTCCAGTCATAGAAAACTCTTTCTCAAGATATTATTAAATTTTTTGATATTATTTAAAAATAATCTGAAATAATCAATTTTCTCTTTAATACTATGATGGGAAATATTCCTATATCTTGTCAAAATATCAGTAGTAACATTTATATAAACTTCACTCTGTTTACTACATTCTGGGAATTTGTAGATAAGGTTTTAAAATGAAGACTTATCCCAAGGATAAATCTGTATATGTAACCCATCTCAAGCAATATTACAGGATTTCAGGCACTGAAGAAAGTCACAGAACCCAAAACCCCAATAACTTTCTTATTAAGAAATAAATATTAATTGTCGAATCTAGAGTATCAGAAGATTTATTATACTATTAACTCTATTTTAATGTTTGTTGGAATTTTTTTCATGATAAAATGCTGAAAAGGAAGATGAAAGAAAATGTTGAATCCATGACCTTTAAAGCATAAAATAAAAAGTGTGGAACAAAATAGCCTAGTAGCTAAATCGATTATCTATTGAATATTACAATGCATAAAAAATGCATTCTTTGTAGAATACTGTGTATATGCCTGTATTCATTTTAATATTGACACAAATATATATGTAAATATGTATAATGAATCAATATACACAGCAGAGATCTTTAAAGTCACTTAAAGGACCCGTGTGAATTTTTACTTCGGTTTCCCAATTTTGATTTGAATTATCCTGTGGAAAACAGCCAGTGGTAAGGAGTCATCTGAGGGTGCTGAGGAATTTCCAGTTACAAGCATTCAATAATGCCAATTCTCCTTTGGAAATCCTGTGGTCTTCTTGGCAAGTAAAGTCCCCGCTGATCTCAAATGAAAAAAACACCCTCTATCTCCGTATGTGTCTCACCTAAAATTTCTCCTAATCTTCAAATTTCCACTTACCATGTGTATTTTGAATAATACAAATAAGCTTTATTATTTTTAACTTGTGGGAGATTAACATTTTGCTTAATTTTGTTATACAGAACTTTCTCCTCCTTGGCTAACTGACTTGGAGGCTACTTTCTTACAATAGTTCTGCTTCTGGAACAACACAAAGCTTTATATACTTCTGATCCAACTAAGCCATCTCATTTTACTTTCTAAGAGCAGCTCTTTGGAAACAGACTCTTTACAACTTTCCTGTTAAGATGAATATAGAAATAGGTGAAGAAACGGGAATGGTATACTCCTAACTAAAGAAGTTTTACTGCAACACAAAAATTATTATATGTCTCTTTTATGTGAGTGGCAAAAAAAAAAAGCTCCAATTCCCTAGCGTTTAATAGAACTGAGGTTTGAACATAACTGTTTAGACTCATACAAATTATAAATAATTTCTTTCTTGTGGGGAGGAGCTGTCAGTTATAATATAGACTACAGTCTGTCAAGGTGTTTCTTGGTCATGCCAAGCTCATTTCTTTTGGATGACATCTTCAAGCACCATTGTTAGTAAAATAAAGGCTTCTTCCAAATGGACAAGAGGAAAGTTTTCCAATATGCTCATTTTACACACGAGTTACTGTTATTTAATTGTTCTTCAGAATACTGGCTTTGCCACAGAGTAAAATCCACAGAAACAGGCAATCCAAATTTACATCGCAAATCCCTTGGCATTTCTGCCATTTATGTTGACCATTACATGACTGTGAATACATGAAGACAGTATCAAATATTTTCCCACCTGTGTCCTTTATTACAGTCTCGTTTATGTAGAATCTAATTCAAGAGTTGAATCAGAAAAGGGATGAAGCTAGTCCTATACATACAGAAAACAAGCTGATCATTGTTCCTAAACTTTTGAATCTTTTTCTTAAGAAGTTTCTGTTGATGATATATACTTCCCCTGTCACAGTGCTATGAATCTGAATTTTAGTGATAAACACTGGCTGCATCTTCTTGGCATGGAGCTATCATCTTACAATGACACAAATGATCTAATCCTCTTTTTCCAGCCCTACACCTCCTTGAAAATTATTCAAGTGTAAGGCAAAAAAAAAAGCAAGGAGAATACTTGTGTATTTCCTCCCCCTACATGGCCAGTGACAAAAGACAAAATAAAATATTGATCTACTCTTTGGACTGAGCCTGCTGAGGTCTGCAACCATCTCCTTAGCCGTGGACAGAGCAAAACCCAGAATTGATTATCACTCACTTCTAGATCTGAGCTTCATGGATCTTCAACGGCTGACTAGTTAATTAAATATGGTACCAGAATCGCAGATTAGAACTTTCTTTTTAAGCAGGCCATTAATAAACCCATTTTTCAATGTAAGAAACGTCTGCACGTAACCACCATAATACTCCTTCTTAACCACAGCATTTCATTCACTATTTGATGAATCAGAAGTTATTTGACCCGCGGGGAGACAGATCATCAATTCACAGTTCCTTGTCCCGGTTTCCCGGATAAACCATGATGCTTAATATGCATTTATTTCATTCATCATTCATTTGCTCAAAGGATACAATTGCCGGCTCACTAAGAACTGAGAACTGAAGGAAGGATCCAAGCAGATTGCTGTTTGACCAACACCAGGGAAATGTGGGTCTGTTCTCCTTTGCCGTGTGCGTCGGTGAGGACTTAGCCTATAAAAGAGCTTGCTCTTCTGCAAAACAGTTAATGAATATTATTTGTCTGCGCATCATTTAAATTACTAACGTCAAGAAGGATATTTTCTTAGAAAGAGAGTCTTCGGCAAACACTGATGAAATCCATTTCTCTTAACTGAAGTACAGAATGCGGAATACTGAAAAGCCATTTTTCTGATAAATGACACCTCAGCATAGTGTATAATACTTTTTAATCTGGTCATGTAGCAGGAAAGCTGTACACGTAGGCTGGGAAAACACCAGCGTGAAGACAGAGGGGCACAGAGGGGCATGAGTCAGGACTTGATGGCACATCCTTTCCAGTTGAAAGAACTGAAAAAACGAACATTTAAAACTAATGTCCATTCTTGTTGGAATTTAGATCAAATATTCTTACAGACACCAGGGACCACATCCAAGTTTGGGACTGGCTCCTGGGATGGCTCAAAAACCAGCTTTATACTGAAGTGTCATGTGAGACCTTCTTATTCCTTCCACAGAGAGATTTTGAGTGTTCTAGCCACTGTGCTCAGCTCTAGGGATAAAAGGATAAATACGAGGGAGCACCTATCCTTTCATACCTTTGATGGAGCTGGACAGAGGCAAGTGCACCAACAGGAATCAAGCCTAACAGGACCTCGCCAATTCTTAGACCCAGAGTGATAGGATCCCATGGAAAATGTCACCCTTACTGTCCTCTAGCTCCTGACACTCTCTTCCCTTTGAGACCTTCCTTGAGGACCTATCCCTACGTGCTGTGTCCCCTTGATCACCCCAATGGTTATTCGTCCACCCACTGAATTCCAGCTCTGTCTGCCTCCACCCCACAACTACACCTACCACCAATGACATTTCTCATGCCAACCACCAGGAAGGAATTAATTGTCAAAGTAAAGGATTCCACTCACTTCTCACCAAGGATGATTTGCCAATTTTAACACTGATCTTTCTTCCCACAACACTATACTTTCCTGGTTTTCTTTCTAAATTTTTGACTAATTCTCCTCTGCTTTATAGATTTGTTTTTATTCTTTCCACTCTTAAAATATTATTATTTCTTCTGATCCTATCTTGGCCCTTTTCTCTATGACACTATCAATATTATTCTATCTACCTTCATGGACTAAATTATCTCCCATATACAATGACATTTTGAGCCATTAGAAAGAGGAAGGGCATAAGAGTTAACATCAGAAGTCCCAGGAATGTCAACATGCTATTTGTGATGATGGACTTGGGGTTAAATTTACTTGGGCTCCCACTCCACCCAACCACTCTGTACCTTTATCATCCAAATGAAAGGTTTAGATTTTTAAAATTTCTTACTTCCTTAAGTTTTATAAGTGTTCACTGGGGCACTGAATTATTGATAAGTATAACAGAAAAAGTGAAAATCAGACGTGTGAAAGTTACAAAATCGAGTGCATGTTCCAAGTTTTCAGTTTGCCTTCATTAACTCCTCCTCCAAAATTATTACCAAGGAGTTAACTTAACCGATTTGTATCTCGGATTTTCGTTATTAATAAGGCTCTGAATAAATACATTCATTGGCCCCATATGTGGATGAGAAAATCAAGACAGAGAGAGACTGTGGGACCAACGTTGCCCAGTTTGTTATTGTTACTATGGAGATTCAAACCCTAATCTGACTCCAGAATCCACGGGATGAAGCTTCAAGAGACAAAAGGATTCCACTCATTTTATATTCTCAGCTGTTTGCTGTCTCTTGAGGGCCGATTTTCGAATTCTTCTCCTCCTCAGCTTCAGTAATTTAATCAACTCCTCCTGCTATGAAAGTCCAGTATGGTAGCTGCAAAGCTAAGTCTCTCACAACAAGGCAGCTGTAACCCTTTGCTTACTGATCCCAGAGAGGCTACAGTAAGGCAGACGGCTTCTTCTTGGATTGACCCAGTTGCGGCAAAACCAAGGGAAATCCCTGGGGAATTAATCAATAACTTCTCTCACTCGGCCTACACCGTATATTCTGATGCCATTGGTTCTTGCAAATTGCTGAGTCTAGCAATGTTCTTGCACTCAACAAAAGTACACACACACACACACACACACACGTGGTAAACACGTAGAGTTCCACAAAAGTGAGGCTTTGCCGCACTTGCTTGACATCTCTAAAAAGGTTCGTACTGCAAATGTTCTACAGAGAGGGTATCAAGGCAAATCATTATTAATCCAGCATCACGTAAAATCCTGAAGTGCACTCAGTGTTTTGTTGGGGACCACTGGATGTACAGAAAAAAAGAATAAGGCACAGCTCTGGTCTTCAAAAACCGCAACTCTGGTGAGGTAATTCAACTCTGGGATACTGTACTGGCTTGCTACGCGGCCGCCTAGAACAAAGACTGTCCATCCCACTGTCTTTTGTGGCTAGGTGAAATTATGGACTAAATTCCACCCATTGGGATGTAAGAGAAAATGATGAATGCCGTTTTCAGGAGGTAGCCTTCTGCCCGGCTTGCCTCCCTCTGCACAGCTGAAATGCAAGACTGATCGCTGGAGCTACAGCCACCATCTTGGACGATGGGGACCCACCAGATGAGGGTCCTGCTCCAGGATGATCTTGGGACCACCTCGCCAGCTTTGACAATTCCTTAGAGGGACTCACGGAACCCACTAAAACATGTTATACTCATGGTTACATTTATTACAAGGAAAGCATACAGATAAGAACCGCCCAAGAGAAGAGGTGCACAGAGCAGAGCCTGGGAGGATTCTCATACAAGCTTCCACCATCCTCGGGGACACCTTACATGGCCAGAATCCACGTGCAACACGTAAGAAGTACATGAGGAGAACCCAGGAAGTTCACCCAAACTTCAGTGTCCAGAGTTTCACTGAGGCTTCGTTGCAAAGGCACTGTTGATACCTTATTGCCCATCTGGTTGAACTCCGCCTCTAGGTGAACTAATCCCCAAAGCCCCTAGCACAAACCAAAGGGTGGTCTCTCTGGCATGGCCAGTCCCCACCCAAGGTCTGTGTGGTGTGGCAAGTCCCACTGTGGTCATTCAGTAGCATAAACCGTCAGGTCTGGCTCATGGGGCCCAGCGAAGACATTAAAACCAAGACACCACAACCTTTTAGGAAATTCCAAGGGTTTAATGGTTACATCCCAGGAGTCAGGAAAAAGACCAGACTTTTCTTTGGTCCAGGCCAAATTTCTCACTGTATAAGTTGCTCATATCTATGGAAGCCCCCTCCATTGCAAACCTTGAGTCCCCCTCACCAGCATACCCAACCACTTTCACCGGATAACCATGCTTCATCATTTAAGAGGAAAATGGGGCTTCCCTGCGGGCTAGTGGTTGAGAGTCCACCTGCCGATGCAGGGGACACGGGTTCGTGCCCCGGTCCGGGAAGATCCCACATGCCGCAGGGGCGGCTGGGCCTGTGAGCCATGGCCGCTGAGCCTGCGCGTCCGGAGCCTGTGCTCCGCAACGGGAGAGGCCACAACAGTGAGAGGCCCGCGTACCGCAAAAAAAAAAAAAAAAAAAAAAAGGAAAATGGAAGCATCAGATGGGAATCCCCTCACCTTTCCACCAACAAATCTGTAAACCAACCTGCACCTTCTTTTTCTTCTTCTTTCTCCTTCCATTTATAATGAAGCAAGAATCTCTCCACCAATCATAGGCCGATGGTCCTGGCCTCTGCTGCTCTGAATCCTATATCTTCCATTTTTCCAGGGACCTCACTTTCTAAACTAGGTCCTCTTTACCTTGCAATTTCAACCTACTCCTTCCAGTTGGACCTGTCCTTTTGAGACCAAACACTCTTTTGAATCTTTTGTTTTGGGGCCTCCCTGGTGGTGCAGTGGTTAATCCGCCTGCCAATGCAGGGGACACGGGTTCGATCCCTGGTCTGGGAAGATCCCACATGCCGCGGAGCAACTAAGCCCGTGCACCACAACTATTGAGCCCGTGAGCCACAACTACTGAGCCTATGTGCCACAACTACTGAAGCCCGCGCACCTAGAGCCCATGCTCTGCAACAAGAGAAGCCACCGCACTGAGAAGCCCGCGCACCACAACGAAGAGTAGCGCCCGCTCGCCGCAACTAGAGAAAGCCCGCGTGCAGCAACGAAGACCCAACGCAGCCAAAAATAAAATAAATTTTTTAAAAAATGTAATGGAATCAGTTCCCAAGGAGTAGACTGTCACTGTAGTGAGGTGTTTACTCTAGAGACACATGGAATACGAGGAAATCATAAAACAAGGAGCATATTTTGGAAGTCCGTGAATAATTAGGAAAACCAACACCCTCGGTTTCAAAGAATCTTTTCACCGGCACACTTGTTAACACAAAGATTTTAGAAAAACCGACTGAAAAAAATTGTTTTTAAATAAAGCGGACAAAGCAAACAGGATTATTACTGAACTGATTCCTATGTTAATAATCCTTACAAATGAAATGAATAAGTAGTGAAACTGCCCTCTCCTGTTCAAAGGCTCCTTTTCGTGACATAGACTATTATCACGTAGACGTTAGAGCAGCCAGGCTACATAGATTGATGACTCGTATACAGTATAATTCAAGTTGCCAAACAATTTTGAGCTCCTGCAGGCATCTGTACTAAATGATCTCTCTAGTGAGTGTGTAAACGGAAAACTTAAGCCCCATATTCTTTGATTTGGTGTTTACTCAAAACTATAACTGAAGCCAGAGGCTACAGGCCTTAATTAATAGTTTCAAAAGGAAGCATTAAAAGAATTGAGAGAATACTGATACAGGAAATTTGATGAAACAAAGCACACATTATCTATCACAGCTTATTGAAAAATAAGAAAAATGTTGTCAAAATTTACTTGCTGGTTAAACTCAAGTTGACTCTACACTTAATCTGTCACTTGCTATCGAAAACTTGAATTTCTAAAGAAACTCTGTTTGTTTGTAATGGGAAAAACAGTTTTCCTATAGATACTGAAAAATAGGTTTAGATAGTTTTAAAGTTCCAAGGACTGTATTTCTGGTTGCTTGTTGTAAGAAGCTATATTTGTTAGACATTTGCCTTTGAAAGTTGTACTTGTTCACTTAAAGTTATGAGCCATTTTGTCATAGAAGGTTGATTTTATTCCCCAACCTCATGATAACTAACTCACCATCTGTGATCTCACAATATTTTGTCACCCCATCCAAATTTAATAACTTGACCTTAATTGTCAGTGAGAGAACAAGACGACACCTTGTAATGGCTTTTTCTGAGACCAGCCTGTTGCAGAAGGAAGATTTGAATCCAGGCAGTTTGACAGTAAGTTCGTGCTTTTAACCCTGACACTATATTGCTTCCTCATGAAAGAAGTGAAATATTAGAGGGAATGTTAACAGTAGAAATTAGCAGCATGGTGACTAGGGAAGGCAGGCAGAAGTGAAATAGAACATTCACAGGAATGTCCAATGGACCAGTTAATGAAACACTGACCAAAATTCAAATTTGGTGTATTGAGGAGTAAACGGGAAGTGAAAAACTGGAAATGGTAGGTAGATTACATTTTCAAGACTATAGTATCCTTCCTTTCAACTATACAACTTAAGTTAAAATAATTTCATTTATAAGATTTATTAATATAGTAATATAAGTTTAGCAAAGATCCTGTTTATTTTAACCATCTGCATTTTTTGAAACACTCTACTTCAATGCACTTAAACCATTAAGCAAGCGATCAGCATTTGGAGGGGGGGAAACGTCTCCCCCAAAAATGTTGCCATGAACACAACACATGTTAAGGGTCACTTAAATATTATTGAGATCACTCTTTTTCAAATCCAATATAAATGGAAAGATCATACTTCATCTATCTGAAAATTTTCTACTTTTAAGACATAGATGCTTCAATACTAATCCAGTATTTTTTTGAAATATATTTATACGTTTGTATTGAGCAGAAATTCAAGCACTCCCAAAATGTTAGGAATTAATAAATTTTATAGTGGGTTTCCGAGGCAATTGCATGTACAGTTTAAAATTTTCATTAGATGTGGCATCTGCAACAAAGCTTCCAGTGTCCAAATCCCCCCAAATTGCAACATACGCTTCGGAGAAAGAGAATAAAGTATCCGTTCAGTTACTGGTAATCTTAAAAGGGCAGGAACAGCTGCCCACATCATCAGAGGTTGGTAATCCATGTGTGTCTTTTTTTGAGGGAAACAATCTGTAATTAATTCTGCATTCACCAGCTGGTGTCACTCCTGTCCCTCTCCTCCCCCCAGAAAAATCAGTCGTAGGAAGATGAGGACTAGTGTCTGCGGCCAGACTTCAAAAAAGGGGAAAAAACTGGCATCATTTGCTCAATACTCGCAGAAAATGTGTAAAATGAATAAAGAATAATTAATTCTCCATCACGCGTTACATGCAATCCACTCACTGAAGGAATTATAAATGTGTGGATTTTAGTTTCAGGATTCTTGTTGAAGTCCCTCTAATAAGATAAACTTAGGAAGCACGCTAAAGCGATCGCGAGGTGATGCCCTGAGCAGGTGTCCTCCACAAAGGAGCTGGCCGCTCAGTGTAATGAAAGTAAGATTATGGAGTTGGTGCTAATATCTAGATGAGTGGTTTTCAACTGAGGGTGATTTTGAACCCTAAATATCTGGCAATGCCTGGAGACGTTCCTAAGACGTTAAAACTTGGAGGAGGCGGTTGCTTCTAGCATCTAGGGTAGAGTCAGGGATGCTGCTACAACACCCAACAATGCACAGCACTGCGTCCTAAGCACAGAATAATCTGGTCCCAAATGTCGATCCTGCCAGGTTGAGAAACTCTGATGTAGGTATCCCAGATGCTAATGAATGTCCCACCTTCTGTTTCTCTAGGGATGCTTCTATAGGATCAGAAAACATTAGTTGGATCGGGATGTGCCTGGAAGTTCCACAGCTGGCCAGCTGGTGGCAAGGCCAGGACTGGAGGCTAGGAGAGCCTCTCTCTCATCCTGTGGCCTCCTTAGATGGAAAGTACAAACCATAAAAGGCTACTGTGAGACTGGGACAAAATGCCGTTCAAACTCAGGCTCAAACGAAATCATAAGACGTGACGACTTCCCCATACGGTCCAATGACAGTGAACAGAGCACAACTTTCACACGATTCAGTCAAAGGTGTTATTTCATCCAGTTCATGACTTCCATTATAAACAAAAAAATGCCTAACGCTGATTACTTCAAAGTTAGCCGATCCAAATCATTTAGCTCTCAGGCTGTTTCCTAACATATATGTTAAGTAACGCTATTTTTGAGGCAACGATGCTCCCTGTGAAACGTATCGATGAGACAAGTGAACGAAGTGGGGAAGCTTGGTTTGCACCACCTGAATTCATTCCCATTCTACCTCCTGGTGCCCTAAGGTGGCTCTGATCGGGACTCTCGACGGGACCTAGGGGTGCTGTCTATGCCTGCTCTGTGGGCACCCGTGGTCCTCACACTGGACCTCCCCTCTCTTATGATTTCATGTCTGCGCTTGGACTAGTCATATTACAGCAGGTTGACTTTTTCACTTAGTTTTAAAATTATAAACTATAGGGCGATCATTTGATCTTGAAATCAGAAATCATCCAACACAGGCAAGTTGATCTTAAAAATCACCTTCACACTTTCAAAAATAAATCATACATAAAACAGTCACCCTTCAACAAAAACTTTACATCTAAACGCCACTTATTTTATTCTCCTATATTCTACTACCATCTCAATCTTTAGTCCATCATTCCACTTATATTGGTCATTTGTCCCTCCCTGGTCACCACGGCACAATCCTTGGTTCAGGTGCGATGATCTGACTGCCACAGTCATTTTCCATAGTGGAAGTAGCAGGATAGCCAGGACTTGAATGATGGGGTGAACCCCAGCAAGGGTGAAGGTGTCTTGAAAGAAGACAACTTAACATTGGTATAAACAAAGAAGCAGAAGTGGGAGAGCACAGCCACATGCTTGAAACGGTCCCGAACAGAGGTCGGCTGTGTAACGGCAAAGTTCCCAGAACTAGGGACAGAAATAAGACAGGACCACTCAGCTGGAATGTTGTCAGAGGACGCATGCACGTGGTGGGGAGAGGGTAAATCCCCCGACTTCTGAAGGCCACTCCCAGGCTGAGCCTCCTTAACCCAACTGAATGTTGAGCTGAGAAGTGTAGGCTGAGGTCAGTCTGTGAAAAGGTTTGACTGCTTACTGGGGTAAAGAGCTTGAATAAGATTGGTAGGTAGTGAGAAGATATGGAAGGTTTGGGGCCTGTAGAGTAATGACCCAACTGGTACCAAGTTGCTGAATCAGGTAGTGAGGTACAGGATGGATGACGAAGGGAAGATGACAAACTCAGGGGTATCACAGGAGACCACCAGCCACACCAGTTCCACCATTCTGGAACTAAGGCCTGACCCGGGGCAGCAGCAGTGGAAATGGAAGGGAGGGAAAAGACACAAGTTGTTTATGAGATTCCTGGTCTAAGTAAGTATAATGCAGAAGCAAGAAGACCCAGATTCCACTGGTCCACGAATGGAATTAGGGAATCCGGGAGCAGCTGCAAGTTTAGTTAGAAAACTGAGCTTCCTTTCAGAAAAGGTACGTTTGAGGTTCATGTTCACCAGACGAATTCCTACACATTCTTCAACTCTCAAATTCTATCTCCTCTGCAAAGACTTCCCGACTTTCCTCAACCTGACATGACAGCTGTGTCATCATTATGACCACTACACCTGAGACTCCCAACATCCCAGTATTCACCTTACTAAGTCTCACGTTCTGCACTTAATCTCATCTTCTGTCTCGATGATTCCTACATAGAAAGGATGGGGACCTTTTCGGACACACTGTTACGGGCTGAATACAAGAACTGAACACTCCTGAAATACAGTTTTAAATCCATGGAGAAAAGACGTCACAGATATTAAATGTCATTTATTTATCTATTCATCTGTTCATTCATTAAACAAGTAGGAGTACTCTTGCCAGGGGCAAGAGTTACTTGGATCACATAGTTCAGAAAAGTCACTGATTTCTGGATAGAAAAGAAGTTGATCATCTTCAAAATAATGGCCCAGTTCTGGCTACATCAGAGCACACAGACTAAAAAGACCATCCTTTTAGTATCTCATCAGTATTAGTATTAGTATTATATTAGTATCCTTGTAGTACGTCACCAGTAACTGTGCAACATAGTCTCTGTATGTGTTTGTTTTCTTCTCCCCTTCGTGACTCTGATTTTGCTTATACATTCTAAAAATAATTAATAACCATTTACTTAGCGTCTTTTGTATACGGTGCTGGGTATATTCTATTGAGAAGAAAGGTTGGAAAAACTACAAAGAAACATTTATCAAAATCTGCATCACAGTTATGTTCTTTGAGATTAATAATCGTGAAATTGTGTTTAACGTACATCTAGACCAAAGTAGAAAATATACACAACGATAGGAACATTTTTTGAAATGTGCAATGCTCACATTTCTTTCCTTTACTGTGTCCACATTCAAATTCAGTTGACTACTCACAGAAAGGAAACACCATTGTGTTTATATGAAACAGATCATTAAATATAATTACATTTATGAGCAAAACTACTTAAGATCCCAAATACCAGGCTCAGAGGCAGATTATCAGACATAAAGAGGACCGTTATCAGTTTGAATTGCGCTATTTACCAGGCAGCTGCACTAAAGGTGATGGGAGTAAAGCAGCCTGCAGACACCTACCGCACTCATGTTACAGCCCATTATGTGTAAGATGGAAGAAACTGAAAAACAAGACTCTCCTAGAAAAGACAGTTGTGCTAGAAATAAGCCTTTCAGACAATTAAACTCAGCAGGAATCCTCTGTGAAAGGTTTCATTGTTTGCATTACTTGCATCCTAACACTGAATTGCATAATAGAGTTGGTAAATGACAATATCTTATCATGTAACCCTTACTTTTTTTTTTCTTAACATCTTTACTGGAGTATAATTGCTTTACAATGCTGTGTTAGTTTCTGCTGTATAACAAAGTGAATCAGCTATATGTATATATTTATCCCCATATCCCCTCCCTCTTGCGTCTCCCTCCCACCCTCCCTATCCCACCCCTCTAGGTGGTCACAGCACCGAGCTGATCTCCCTGTGCTATGCGGCTGCTTCCCACTAGCCATCTATTTTACATTTGGTAGCGTATATATGTCCATGCCACTGCCTCACTTCGTCCCAGCTTACCCTTCCCCCTCCCCGTGTCCTCAAGTCCATTCTCTACGTCTGTGTCTTTATTACTGTCCTGTCCCTACGTTCATCGGAACCTTTTTTTTTTGTTTTAGATTTCATATATACGTGTTAGCATACGGTTATTTGTTTTTCTCTTTCTGACTTACTTCACTTTTATTAACCATGTAACTTAATTCTATCTGTCCTTCACGCATCTCGGGAGACCCACAATACTTCCAAGAAGTCTCCCTGGTCTCTTCCAGTCTCACTGATCTGTCCTTTACCTGGGTCTGTCTGGCACTCACGATCTTCCCCACTCTTGTTGGGACACATCCTCCTATGTTGCCTTGCTGTTTCCTCTGCTCATTTCCCATCCCTCCGTATAGGGTGTGAATTGCAGAAGGTCAGAGAACATGCCTCGTGCTGGTTGGAGCTCATAGCTGGCACGATAGGGCTACAGGCACTGGATAAAGGAGAAAGGGAAGGGAAGAGAGCAAGTGGAGGAAAGGGGGAAGGAGGAGGAGAGAGGGGAGGGCAGGGAAGGGAGAGGAGGGACAGCAAGATGAGGACGGATGAGGGATCAGAGATGAGGGCGGGGGAGCACGCATGCAACAGGGGATGCACCCATTGCACAGAGGAAACTGAGTCCATCGGCTCAGATCCTGATCAACGCCAATCCCCTGCTGACTGGAAGAGGCGTGTCAGAGCATCTGCTGCCAGTGATCGCTGGAGAGAGAATGCTTACAGCCCCTGAAATAGCTTTACTTCTGAAAAGACACACTTTTATCCGGTTGAAGTTTCATTTGTCTTCTTTTTTATTGAAGTATAGTTGATTTACAATGATTCAGGTATACAGCAAACTGATTCACATCCTTTCTCATTGCAGGTAATTACAAGATACTGAGTATAGTTCCCTGTGCTGTGCAGTAGGTCCTTGTTGGTTATCTCTTTTATATATAGTAGTGTATATCTGTTAATCCCAATTTCCCAATTGATTCCTCCCCCCCCCCACCTTTCCCCTTTGGAACCATAAGTTGGTTTTCTATGTTTTCTCTGGGTCTATTTCTGTTTTGTAAATCAGTTCGTTTGTATCAATTTTTTTAGATTCCACATATCAGTGATATCACATGAAATCTGTCTTTCTGTCTGACTTACTTCACTTAGTATGATCATCTCTGGGTGCATCCATGTTGCTGCAAATGGCATCGTTTCATTCTTTTTTATGGCTGAGTAGGATTCCACTGTATGTACGTGCCACATCTTCTTTATCCATTCCTCTGTTGATGGACATTTAGGTTGCTGCCATGTCTTGGCTATTGTAAATTTGTCTTCTACGCTTATGAATTGAACGTGTCCATACCACAGAGTGTGTTAAAAGTTTATTGACTTAAACGTATCTGAGACTGAGGAAAGTTTCAATGTATATTACAATTTAATAGAATTGTAAAAATGTATCATATTCTCAATAGATTTTTACTAGCTAAGTTTTCTCTTTGACAAACACTGATTTTGTTCAGCGCGCCATATTTGATCAATTCAAGGCATCGAGATCATTAATTGCCCCACATGAGTGCTTACTGGCAAGGTTCTTAAAAAATACAAGAACCTCAAATTCACAATGCAGATATAAAAAATAATTCGAATATCCAAATAATAGATATAGTCTACTAGTATCTTTATTCACAAACACAAATTATATTTTTTTCAAGTAAAATGATCTAGGGATTCATTATGATTATAACTGCATATTTTTACTCATAGAGATATATAATAGTAATAAATATAGATAGGTGCGTACATAGGGTGCACATTATAGTTTTGAAAATGACTTTCACATGCATCATTTCATTTGATTCTCACTAAAACTGAAGCAGACCAGACAGATCTTATGATACGCACTTTCTGAAGTAGGACACAGTCACACAATGATATTAAGCGACTCGCCCCAGGTCACACAGAGATAGGGAGAGAGGGAAGAAAGGAGAGAGGGAAGATAGAAGAGAGGGAAGGAAAGAGAAATGGAAAACTAGTGAAAATGAATATGTTAAAGGCTTTATTCTCACTTATCTTATTTCCCCAGTGACAGTATTCTCAAAATTCTAGTAAGGTTCTACCTTGTAAACTGATGGTCCCAGAGTCACAAACTCAAGGACAAAAGGTAGGCTTCCTTTAGATGTGGTTTATTAAATCAAATTCTTTATTAAAAACAGATTTGTACTAAAATGTACAAATGCTCAATTTTTCACAACTTGTATTTTTAGTTTATTTATGTGATGCCAATATTGCCAGTTCCTTCTTTTAAGGGAAAGAGGAGAGAAGAGAGCCTTTCCCTAGCACATTTTCTTGGAATCTCAGAAATGGTCTTCCCATTATTATTTTTACATAATGTCCATTTATGATATAGCTTTTATAAACTATTAAGAAACGATTTGACCTTTGGGTAAAAGTTGTTTTGTTTTGTTTTGTTTTCCTGATATATGTGCGTGTGCGAGAGGGAGAAAGAAAGGCCGGGGGGAGGATAAAGATTTTACATATTGCTGATTTTGGCCAAACAAATCTTATTTTTACTATTTTTTACCTTGTTGAAATTTGTATATGATATCCATTTATAAATTCGCTTATATATGGAGTATATTTACCCAAGCAAGAATAAATGAAGTGTAGTTAAATCCAGAGCTTGGAAAGAAGAAGGAAGGAGGGGAGGAAGGAAGGAGGGGAGGAAGGAAGGAGGGGAGGAAGGAAGGGAGGGAGGGAGGGATGGAGCGAGGGAGGGAGGGAGGGAGGGAGGGAACGAGGGAGGGAGGGAGGGAGGGAGGGAGGGAGGAAGGAAGGATGGAAGGGAGGGAGGAAGGAAGGAAGGAAGGAAGGAAGGAAGGAAGGAAGGAAGGAAGGAAGGAAGGAGATAGATTGCTTTCTCACAGAACAGTCACCAGCCGGTTTCGTCTTTATAAAGCTGGTTGCATTCCGAGGAGCGCCGGCTTCCTTACAGCACTATTGATGTGTTACAAATTGTTATGGCCACCGACCCGCAGCCATCTGCTGCGCAAGATGAAACTATTCTGCGCTCACCAGTGCGAAACCTGGACTTCTTGCCTCTGGAAAGATGATCCTGAGGCAGATTTGAGAAACTTACTATGCTACTGATATCTTGAGAATATAAAAATATTTAAGCAATAGGATTTCTTTTTCTTTCTATTTTCTTGACACTTTTGAAGCAGCATCTACTCCAAACTGCTTAGGGATAGTGTTTCTTGTTTTAAGTACACCAATTTGAGGTCCCATCACTAAGTTCATGTCCATCCTTTGACCTGATAGAAATATGTAATTCTATTAAATTGACTTAGAAAAATATTCACCTTTGGATCACCAAGATCCAAAGCATCTTGGATTCTGACATGCTTTTTTCTCAATACGAACCCCCTCCACTGTAATTCCTACTTCTATCAATCAAGATGATTCTGAGGTAAGTAAGATAGAGCTCTAAAGAAGGTCCCATAAATGGTTATTCCCTTTGGAATAGGATTTTGCACAACTTTTTTTTTTATGTGTCTATCCTTAGGGGTTGCGTTTTCCTTTGTTTTGACTTTACCCCTTTTTCAAGTAATAATTATTCACAGACAAAACAGGTGCAACTGTCTCAGTCACATTACACATAGTAAATGGAAGCTATAATTCAGGGGTAAGAAATACCTCTCTGTTCAAGTTGTAGAGAAATGCTTTCAGCAGGATATTTAAGGTTGCCCAGGATTTCCCTGATGGGGGCTGTGAATTTTTCCTGCCTCTTTTGACAGGGAGATATACTGAGAAGACTTTAAAGAGTCATCATCTAAATTCAGGACATCGAAACTTCTAGGGAGATGCTCTTCCCATTTCGGTTTGAAACTTTTTTGATAGCGAGCTCCCTATGTTTGAAAATTGTCTTTTCCTTTCCTTGGATTTAGTAGAGCTCATATTTACATTAAATGATGAGGCATGTGGAGTATGCCTTAATACAATCTCCTTCCACCCTTTCCATTGGTCCAAGGTTGACTACCA
The DNA here is from genome assembly GCF_949774975.1 of Lagenorhynchus albirostris. NCBI lineage: Eukaryota > Metazoa > Chordata > Mammalia > Artiodactyla > Delphinidae > Lagenorhynchus > Lagenorhynchus albirostris. Next base: position 75,112,713 of record NC_083112.1, on the reverse strand, counting down.
AGAGATAACAAAATAGGTATAATAATAGTTTTTCTACAGGAAAGGTACAACATTCTCCCTGCCCTTTTCTCGGGTAAACCTTCCCAGGATGTACTTTTCCATTGCTCTATACAGGTTTGACCAATCTGGCTTATTTCCTCTGTACATGTTCCAGCTTGTCAAATCCTTAATTATATAAGACCCCCGGCAATGAATACACTACTCAGAATGTGAACGCATCTACTTAGGACATTAGATATTAGTTTCAATTTCTATAGCACATCTGCATTTATCCTGGTGACACTGGGCTCATATGTTGAGCATCAGACAACTAGCACTCGCATATTTATTCCAAATGTTCTGTTGTCAGGACATGTCTTTGACATTCTAAACTTGTGCCATTGATATGTTGAATCCACCAAAAAGGCTTACAATTCTCCCTGATAAATTCTCCCTTGTCAACCTTGGCCCCAAATATCAACTACCAAGATGTTTAAAATGTTTATCTAAATCATCTGAAATATCCATTTTTATAACTCAGCCCTTCCCTCCTAGGTATACATCATCCATTCATGTAGGAGACATGCCAGGACTAACCATTCATGATATACCCAAACTGCAAACTAAAACTCCAAAGCCCAGCAACAGTAGAATGGATAAGTACGTTCTGGTATATTCCTAAGAAGACTTATATCCATCAGTGAAATTGAATAACCTACAACTCATGCAACAAACATCAATGATTCCATTCACATAAAGTTCACAATCAGTCTGAAGAAGACCACAGTGTTCAGGTGCGCAGAGATGATAAAACTCTACAGAAGAGAAAATGAAATAAATACCATAAAAGGACGGACAGTGAGTAGCGGAGTTGCTTACAATAGTTTATTTCTAGATACGTGAGTTTACCTTATAATAATCTGTTAAGTATGTTAAATTTGTTAATTTGTTATACTCTTAATAGATGCATTTTCTCTACAGTGTTGTAATTGTCAAAATATATTAAGACTACATTAAAAGAATTAATTAGAATGGTCATTCTTTTATAACCCACAAATATTCTAGGTCAGAGGTAGTATGTGGTGAGGGGTGTGTTTCAGGTGCTGTTTGATCATGGTGTAAGCCCCTTTCTCAGCTCATTCAAATTCTGCTCTGTCTTGTGGTAGCTTTATTCATAGGCTATTTCTGTCATGATAGCAACAATGACCACAGTGGGATAATGTGTGTCCATGGGGGAGAGAGGCTGGGAAAGAGTCTGGGATTGGGGGGGGGTGGGGGTGGGGCGCTTGCTCTCAGTAATGGAAGCAAAGTCCTGAGCCACACTTGGTTGGATCACATTCTTAACCCTGGAAAACCACCAGAGCAAGCGGAACCCTGTTATTAGTATTATTATGCTGAGAAACCAAAGCCAATCATGGTCTACTTCCAGAGTTTGATTTGGGTTAACTGTACCCAAACAAAGTGCGTACTGTGCAATGGAAAAAAGAGTGAAAGGAATGGTGATTTACATGCAGTCACATTGCACACATACACGTATACATAACCATACACACCCATACATACAGAAAACGTTACAGAGGGGTACACACCAAGGTGTAAGAGTACATTTCCACACAGTACTGTATATAAAATAGATAAACAACAAGGACCTACTGTAGAATGCAAGGAACTATATTCAATATCTTGTAATAATTTACAATGGAAAAGAATCTGAAAAAGAATATATATATATATATATATATATAATGGAAAAGAATCTGAAAAAGAATACATGTGTGTGTATATATATATATATATATTATATACATATGTATAACTGAATTACTTTGCTGTACACCTGAAACTAACACAACACTGTTAATCAACGATACTCCCATTAAAAAAGAGTACATTTCCATAGAGTAGAGGGAATATAAACTATTTCATTTTTTTCTTTTGATTTACACCGACTTTGTGGTGTTTATCTAACAGCCACATACCTGTGTCTCTGGTTTCTGCATTAGTGTGACTTCTGCTCTTTTCAGGTTGTACGTGTGTCTTACGAGTGATGTTTGTCTGGGATTCCACTTCCGTTTCCGTCTCCTATTCCTTAATGATCTGACCTTGATCAATCCTCTACTTAGAATCTTTCCTATAATTATCAGATCTCTCCAACTATGTCTCATTAAAGTTGATCTCTGATTGCCCAGAGCTGACACTCGTCAATTAACTATTTTGCTCTGCAGGCAACCTGGCTCAGTTCAACCTCCCTTACCTCACCATGTTCCCCTGTTCACAGATATGGGCCACAGTCGATCAGGGCAATGATGCCTTCTGTCAAACACAAGAAAGTTTTCCGGATGCCCTGTTAAAATCAAACTAAACTCCAGTCTAGACAGTGACATTAGAAAGACAGTGACATTAGCAAGAAGCCTCAGCCCTTATTCACCCACAGAGACACTGGCTTTGACAGAATAAGAAGCAAACTTTGACAGGATTTCATGAAAAAGAGTGACCCAAAAGTAGCAGGAGATTTCAATAGCTGTGTGATGGTTAATTTTACGTGTCAATTTGAGGGGGCCATGGGGTTCCCAGATTAAACATTGTTTCTGGGTATGTCTGTGAAGCTCCTTCCAGATAGGATTAGCATTTTACTTGGTAGACTCAGTACTAAGTAGATGGCCTCCCCAGGGTGGGTGGGCACCATCCAATCCCTTGAGAACCTGAATAGAACCAAAGGCAGAGGAAGAAGGAATTCATCCCTTATTCCTACATACCTGTTTGAGCTGAAATATCTCATCTTATCTCCTCTTGCCCTTGGACTGAGATTTACACCATCTGCTCACCTAGTTCTCAGGCTTGCAGACTAAGAACGAATTACACCTCCAGCTTTCCTGGCCCTTCAATTTGCAGACGGTGTATCATGGGACTCTTTGGCCTGCAAATTGCATGAGACAATTCCTAGTAAAAAAAATCTCCTTTTCTATCCCATTGGTTCACTTTCTTTGGATAACCTTGACTAATATATCCCCACTTTCAATAATGGCTAGAACAACCAGACAGAAGACCAACAAGGAAAGAGAGCACTTGAACATTATAGACCAATACATCCTAACAGGCATATACAGAACACTCCACCCAGCAAGAGCAGCAAACACATTTTTCTCAAGTACACACAGAACATTCTCCAGAACAGATCACATATTAGAACATGTTAGACCACAAAACAAGTCTTACAAATGTAAGAAGATGGAAATCATACCAATTGTCTTTTCTGACCAAAACAGAATGAAACTAAAAAATCAATATCAGAGGAATAACTGGAATATTAACAAATATGTGGCAATTGAACAACATACACTTGAAATACCAGTGGGTCAAAGGAAACATCACAAAGGAAATTAGAAAATACCTTGAGACAAATAAAGGCAAAAACACAACATACCAAAGCTATGGGATGCATTAAGTCAGTACCAAGAGAAAAGTTTATAGCAGTAAACACCTACATTCAAAAAGAAGAAAGATCTTAAATCAACAACATAACTTTACACATCAAGGAACTAAGGTGAAAGAAAAGCACAAACTGAGCCAAAAATTAGCAGAAGGAAGGAAATAATAAAGATTAGAGCAGAAATAAATGAAATAGAGAATGGGAAAAAAAGAGGATTAATGAAACCAAGAGTTGTTTTTTGGGGACTTCTCTGGTGGCGCAGTGGTTAGAAATCCACCTGCCAATGCAGGGGACATGGGTTCAATCCCTGGTCCAGGAAGATCCCACATGCTGTGGAGCAACTAAGCCCGTGTGCCACAGCTACCCTCTAGAGCCCGCGAGCCATAACTACTGAGCCCAAGTGCCACAACTACTGAAGCCCACATGCCTAGAGCCTGTGCTCCACAACAAGAGAGGCCACCACAGTGAGAAGCCCGTGCGCTGCAGCAAAGAGTGGCCCCCGCTCACCGCAACTAGAGAGCAGGCCTGCGCGCAGCAACAAAGACCCAACGCAGTCAAAAATAAATAAATAAATAAAAATTTATGGGAAAAAAGAGTTGTTTTTTGAAACGATCAATGAAATTGACAAACCTTTAGCTAGACTAAGAACAAACAGAAAACTCAAATACATAAATGTGAAATGAAAGAGGAGATCTTGCAATTAATGTCACAGAAATTAAAAGGAGTATGAGAAACTACTATGAACAGTTACATGCCAATGTTGGATAACCTACTAGAAATGAATAAATTTCTAAAATATACAACATGCCAATACTGAATCATAAAGAAACAAAGCATTTGAGCAGACCTCTACCTAGTAAGGAGATTGAATTAGTAATCAAAAGCCTCCAAACAAAGAAAATCCCAGGACCAGATGGCTTCACTGGAGAATTCCACCAAACATTTAAAGAAGAATTAATGCCAATCCTTCTCAAATGCTTCCAAAAAGTTGAAGAGGAAGGAACATTTTATGAAGCCAGTGTTACCCTTATACCAAGCCAAAAATACTACAAAAAAAAGAAAACTGCAGACCAATATCCGTGACAAATATTGATGTAAAAATCCTCAACAAAATACCAGCAAACTGAATTCAACAACACATTAAAAGTATAATAAACCATCGCATAAATGGGATTTACTCCTGAGATGCAAAGATGTTTCAATACATTAAAGTGAATTAATATAATAACTACATTAACAAAACAAAGGATAAAATTCACACGATCATCTCAAATGACACAGAAAAAGCGCTTGACAAAAGTCAACAGCCATTCATGGTAAAAATGCTCAACAAACTAGGAACAGAAGGAAGTTACCTCAACATAAAAAGCCATATATGAGAAGCCCACAGCTAACATCATACTCAATGGTGAAAAAACTGAAAGTTTTTCCTCTAGGATCAGGAAGAAGGCAAGAATGTCTATTCCTATCACTTCTATTCAACATAGTACTGAAGGTCCTAGCCAGAGCAATTAGGCAAGAAAAAGAAATCAAAGCCATCCAAATTGAAAAGGAAGAAGTAAAATTATCTCTGTCACCAACAAGTTCTTATTTATTAATCATAATCAAATCCACCATAGCACTTCCTCTCATTACTTAGATTTTGCAACAATAAGCTTGTTAGAAGGCAACTCAAACTTTTTTAAGTAACCTAGACTTTCACAGAATGAAACTTTCCAGAAGTCTTAATATGTTGAAGTCTTCTCTACAGCAGGCTAACAGCACCTGCAGTTCACAAAGTCCTGCTTGGTGATAAGCCCTGAGCTAAGGAGATACTGACATTTTTATCTAATTTAATCCCACGTTTAACCCTACAATGCGGGTGCTTTGCTCATCCCATTTCACAGATGAGGCCTAAAAAGGGTTTTCACATGTATACATGGTCCCAGAGAAGTAGAAGTAGAACTGGAATTCCAACACATGCTTGTTCACCTCAAATTCACCCTCTCACTGACCATTTATACTACATTGTGATTTCGTGCCTCAATGCCTCCGTTACTCCCTATATTAGAAAAACTCTACTTACCATCCTTATTTGAACTGTCATGTATCTATAGCTTCAGCAAACCCCTTCCTGAGAAATCATGTATCTCAGGTCCACTCTGAAACACTGTTATTCCTTTCTACATGCTATAAAGTGAAAATAGCAACCTAAAACCATATGAAATATTTCACAGTACTCTGCTCAACTGAATTTCTTTCTTCCCTATGTCAAAGTTCTTTGGTCTTGCTTTTGCATTTAGTTTTAAATCACTGAAATAAATGTAAAGTGAATGACTTGCTGTTCCAAATTATAAAGATAAAAGGCATATTAATACACTTTTTAAAAGAAGATTTGGGAGTTCATGAAATGATTTCTACCCAGGGACTCCCAATCACATATTACTGAGCTGCTTATAATCAAGAATCTAAATTAGAAAGAAAATGAGTAAGTCTGAATAGGACTTTATCATTCATAAAGGGATTATTTAATATTTCAAATGTGTTCATTAAAGGCACACAGTGCCACAGGCTAGAGGCTTTAACCTCCCAAGCTTATTTTTAATTCCAGTAATAAAATGAAAAAGAATGCGTTCAACACTTTATTTATAGAAAAAGGGATATTCACATGCCTACTTTTTATGTATAATTCAATTCCGCTTATAAGAATTTGAACATCAAACTCACCCTTATCCATACCTACAATCATATTTTTTAACCAAAAATGCCCACAGTGATTCTTATGAGGACTTATCTGATTTAGCAACGTTACTTAATACTAGTGATGCCTATCATGGTAGTTACTCATGGATAAGTGAGAAGCATCAAAAGCTGAAGAAATAAATACACGAGCTCAACCATCTGAATAAGGTATGGGCTATGCCTTCATTTTTTCTTCTTAAAATTCAGTAAATCAACTTATCTTAATGTGTCTGGTTTTTCCTGGTATTACAATTATTTACCAAAGTCAGTTTCCATATAAATTTGACTAATTACACTTCAGGTCCCATTGTTCCTCTAGAACAGACACTGCAAAGATTTTCTGCAAAGGGCAAGATGGTAAATATTTTAGGCTACAAGGGCCGTAGGGTCTCAGTAGGTCACACATCATCCTTTGTTGGCTTATTGTTTTTTGTTTATTTGTTTTTACTATCCTTTAAAACATAAACAGTGTGTCCAGCTTACAGGCTGGACACAAGCAGGACACAAGTTATATTTGGCCCTTGGGCTACAGTTTGTTGCCCCTGGCTGTGATGGTTTCCTATAAGGCACTTGTTAAAGAGGAAAAAAAAAATTTTTTCTCTTAAGGAGAAAGAACTTGGATTTTTGCTGACTGATAAGAGCACAAGGTTTAATAATTAAACTTCTATACAACTTGATCTCCCACAAGCTAGCAGTACAACTCTGAATAAATTACTCAGTCTCTCTGGGTTTTCTTTTCTGATTTATCTGTAAAATGAGCAGATGATTTTCATGGGAGGGTGAAGGAGACAGAGAGTCAGAGAGATCAATGGGATGTGGGGTGATGGGAGAGAGGAGAGCTGTAGTAAAAAGTGGGATGAGGTTCCACGTGATCAGAGCTTGGGCGCTGTGGGAGCTGGAATCTCCAAAGGGCGTTTTTAGGCAGCCTGCCTTCTGCCACGTGCAATGCTTATACCCATTCACGTAACATCCACAAAATCTAGACACTTACACAGAGATGAATAAGGAAGTCTAAATCACAGCACAGCTGTGAGTCAGACATTCAACCAGAGTGGGTAGCACTAAGAGTTAGTGTTACCAAGTCCAAGTTCCTACTGCTCGCCACAGGACAGGCCAATAAATCGAGAGATGAGTTGCCAGGGCAAGGAATACCAACTTCATTCGGAAAGCCAGCCGACAGAGAAGATGCTGAACTGGTGTCCCAAAGAACCATTTTGCCTGAGATAGAATTCAGGCTTCTTTTATACTAAAAGGGGAGGGAGTAGAGTCAAACATTTCCTGATCAGTCTTTGGAGGGGATGTGTTCATTTCTTCCTGCCTGCAGCCATTCACAGGTGAGCTTGGTCAGGATGTCTCCTGCGAGCTAAACAGAGGTATCTTAGCTTAACGCTCATTACCTGGGAGACAGGGTCCCCGGAGACGGGCCAGTAGGTAGAATTTAAGCTTACTGGCAACATCCCTTTAGTAATGAACTTGTAACAGAATACAAAAGGTTCTTCCCTATTACTTTAGCACAAGATGTGCCTAAGGAGAGGTCAAAAGAGGGGCATCTCCGGCGGGAATTTCTGGGGGAAGATGTTCTGGATTTGACTCCAGCTGAGCAAAGAGAGAAGCAGCGCATTCCCAGCATGAATAAAGTCTGTGCATTAAGAAATGCTAAGTTCCACGTGGAGGATTACAGGCAGCTCGGTGCGGTCCCGGTAGGGGACGTGAGTCAGGAGAGTTGAGAGGAGGCTGGAGGGTGAGCAGGATGGAGTCATGAAGGATGATGTAGGTCGTGCGGAGGAGCACACGCGCCGCAGGGTGGGTGACAGGAAATCACTGAGGTCTTTTCAGCAGGAGGTCTCAGGGCCAAACTCACATTTATGGTAAACCACCCCGGCATCTGTAAGACTGGATGTGAGGGGACAGGCTAGAGCAGGAAGATGAATTAGAAACTGATCCCTAGCCCTGGCGGGGCATGACGAAGCCCCGGCTAAAAGGTCATAAAAGGTCAGACTGGAGAAGGTTCATCTCAGCAACACTTACAAGATAGATTGCAAAGACTTGAGGACTGATGTGGGAAGCTGGGGGAGGGAAAGGGAAGAGCGAATAAATGAGGAGACTGTGGACGGTGCTTCCACCACTGGGGCTGGAAAGAAAACCCAGGAATCACAGAGGCGGGCATGGAGACAGTAAGCGAGACTGTGGACTCCAGGGTGGACACGTGAAGTCAGATGTGGCGTAGAACACCCAGGAAGGATGGGACATCCGGGTAAGGTGTCCTGCAGGCAGACCTGTGTCACAAAGAGAAGTCGGGATCGGGGCTGCAGGTCTGGAGCTCGGCCACACGCACATAGAGAATGGAGGAGAAACCTCATGCAACATGGAAAGTAGGAGAAGCAAAGGTCCAAAGGGAGAGCGTGAAGGAACCGTCATGAGGAGATGGACAAGGAAAGCAGAGCCAGGGAAGGAGACACGGAGGAACCAGGGGCAGCGAAAGGTGAGACTCGGCTGTCCAATGCTGGCCACTGCGCGGGACAGAAGCGGGGGCACAGGTTCGGCAGCATCTCCTGTATCGAAGCTGAACGGCAAAGGGTGGAGGGATGAACTCTAATGGGGTGGAGTGGTGCCGACACTCGGCCCCAGTTTCTTCCACATCCACAGAAATAAACACGTTGCAGAAATTATAAAGACCAGGCTATTTAAAAGAGTTCTTTTTAACACGATTGTCCATAAAGTATTGTAATCCTGTGTAAGACCTAAACTAAATCGGTTGATAAGATCCTGTCATCCACAGTTCATAATCTCTTCAAAAATACCAATATTTTTTTATGCACACTTTTGGCTACAACCAGATAATGTGAATCTAAACTTCCTTAAACAAATAGCCTGGTTTATTGGCAAGTCTTCCCAGTTACTATGATCAACATGAAAGAAACCAAGTAAGAAAATCTTTGCAGATTCCTATAGAAGGCAAGGAAGAGGTGGCTCTAGCAGGTCGAGGAGACTCCGTGTGAACTCCTGAATGACCACTGTGCCGTGGCTGGCAAAGGCAGTCGGCGTGGAAATGCCTCGGGGCTGGTGGGCAGAGCCCTACGTCCCACCCCAGACTCTGATTCTGCAGGTCTGAGGCTGGCTAAGGAGTCCACTCTTACAGGCACCTCTGGGGGATCCAGAGTTAGCACGTCACCCTAGTCCCTAGGGGTCCATGACCTTCCTTCCTAAGTCAAGTTACTGTGTACGCGAAAGGCCGCTCATTCTCAGGAGACATCACAACAAAACTGTTAATAAGCATTTACCACTTTACTTCCTCTAAAAATCACTGACTTTGAAAAAAGTCCACGCTTCAAGAAGGCAGCTGAGTATAAACACTCAGTTTAAATAAACTCACACGTTCAGTATATTCTAAAGGCACTGACTGAATTCTTATTGAGGACCACATCCCAGGCCCGCGATTGGGACAGGAAGGTGAAAACAGAGCTGAGAAAGGCAAACTTACATCATAATTGCCCACCTGTAGGTGAGCTCTGGAAGAGCATCCAATTTTGCCTGGGGTCACCCTACAACGGACAAGGAACGCTATTCAGAGATCTGCAATAGGAAATGCAGAATCAATGACCACGCCCACCGCACACCCTTCCAGGGGCAGTTGTGAGGATCCAGGGAGATCTTCCGTGGAAAAGCTTCCTACAAAACCATCAGATGTTATTACCACGAGTATCTCAGTTTCTAAGGGAGAAGACACTTTACTTCCTATGACTGCTTCCTCACCTCCATGCATTTCAGGAGAAAACTGCCCTATTTTACCACTTGGATTTTGTGTTTGTCTTTGTTTCTGGCCCACATGGGTAAACTGTGTGCCTTTTGAATCTAAATAAATAATTTTCATTTAAAGGTTTCCTGTTCTTTTGACATGCTCACCCTTTGCTCTCTGGAATTCCTACAGAAGAGTGTGTTATTCCTAGTACAGAGAAAAATATAGAACAAAGGAGTGGCCAGAAGAAGGGCTGGCAGAAGGAGAAACACATGGCAAAGGAGTGAGGAGAGGAGAGGGAGATCACTGATATAAACACTTACCATCTACAAACGCCCTACCTTCCCACCTGACGGACACTCCTGTTCGGTGGAAAGAGCAAAGCCTAGTAACCTTGCCAAGATCGAGTTCTGAGATCTTGAACAAAATGACCCAAGTCCTCTGGGCCTCCTGTTTTTCATTTGTAGTACTGGGGCTTGAGCTGGTCATCTTACAAGTTCCTTCTCACCCGGCGTTTTCTCATTCTATAAACATGAGCTGTCAATGGCCAGGATTTGCCCTGATGATAAGACCCCAAAGGGGCAGATACGCTTGAGGTGCTTAGGTAACTACAGGCTCAAATTCAAAGAAACATCATACTCAAATATCCCAGTTCTACTGCAATATCTTTTGTCACGTATGCCAATGTTTTAACAAATTTAATGATCTGCAAGTCACGTACGTACATATAGGTTCGCACATATACGCATGTATAATATACGATCACATATGCACTATAGGTGTTACGGTTTTACTCAACAGATTTCATTGCTTGATTTCTTAAGGAGGAGGAAAGGTTTCTATTTTTGTTCAATCTCCCTCAAGAACATTCATACTCTGCAGTGGGCTTATAGTCAGTGGACACTCTCCTTTATCTGCGGGAGTGCCGACTTACCCATAGATCACGTTAATGGCCCGGCCCAGTGGCTACTGGAGCTGTTATCTTCAAGCATTCTCGGACCAGAGGAAACAAATCTTTAAAGTATTAACTGCACATGCAAAATAAACTAGCTATTTCAGATTAACATATACACACTACTATCTATAAAATAGATATCCAACAAGAAGGACCTACTATATAGCACAGGGAACTATATTCAATATTTTATAATAACCTTTAAGGGAAAAGAATATATATATATATATATATATATATATATACTGAATCACTGTGCTATACACCTGAAACTAACACAACATTGTAAACCAACTATACTTCAATTTAAAAAATACTTTAGCTATTTTAGTGTGTACTAAACAAATCATTTCACTCCCCCAATTTTCACAGGACACAGATAAGTTCAACCATACTATTATGCCCTTTAGATAAAATCGTACTGATTAAGCTTATTTTTCCTTTAATAAATAAATATCACACTCCGAATGGTTTTTATAGCAAGTCATATACCCCTGGGGCATATCAGTACTGTCTTTAAAGCAATGGCATACATTCTGGTTTCCCAAAAGTCCGTCAACTATAACCTCATGTGCGCACACAGGTGGATCACGTGATTAGGGACCATGGCAGCGAATGTTAAGTACATGTTGCATATGCTTGTATAATTTTAATAAAGTAAACAACTTCACACAGACCAAGAGACATGTTCTGGAGGACTCTTAACCCAAGGATGACAAACTACCTTCAAAGCCTTTAAACATATCCAAAGCAAAATTTAATTTACTCTGGCCGCTATGCAGTAATCCCATAAAGAGGCAGGTGGGTCTGTGGTTGCTCCCTTCCCAGTCTCAACGGCTTTGCTTTCAGGATCTCACGGACAACTTTGGAGTCTCTTGTTCTTCCTCTTGATTCTAAGGCCATCACTAGGAAATTCGTGGATGGAGTGTAGCGACTTCATAAATACCCCCCAAGAACCAAAGGCAAACATGTGCGAGACATTCTCACTTTCACCTGAGCAGAGATTCCAGACATCTCACGAGCTTCTCAAAGAAAGCCACTACTCAGGGAGGATCAGCGGTTCCCGGAGAGTTTGCACTTGGGAGGATAAAGACCGCCCTGCGCGCCTGCCTTTCTGCCCATTGACTGCTCTGGCGAATTCACAGCAGCTAAGTTTTCCTGGCCCTGCTGAGCAAAAGACAACCCCTCCTCCCCCAATGCCTAAACAATTCTTCCGAGTGGCAAACGCTGAACACCCAATTTAAATGCCCTTGGGTCATTCCCCCCAAACAGAGGTCTGAGCCACGAGTGAGTAGCTACAGCTTTTCGAGAAACGACAGAAACGCTAAGAGAACTTGATGAAAATCATCTCCATCACCTTTCGGGGGTATACCAGGGACCAATTAAACCCAGCGCTTTCACAGACCGCGTTGGTTTCCCCCAGCCAGGGAAGATGGGGCGGGAGCGGCGGGGGAAGCAGGACCCACGACCGAGAGCCCGGGGCGGGCACCGCGCCACCCGCCGACTTGGCCCCCCCTGTCGCCGCCGGGCCTCTAAGACAATGGAGCTGACACTGTCCCGCGGGGGTCGCGGCCAGGGGTCAGTAGATCAGTGGAAGAGGCGACAGCCTGGGGGCCCTCTTTCACTCCCACATCTTTGTTCTCTGAAGTAGTCGCTCTTTTTCGTCCCCGAAGAAAAAGAGAAAGAGGACGAACCCCCGCCGCCCCCCAGGAGTGGCCGTGTAGGGGACCGCGCCGCCCCTCCCACCTCCCGCGGCGACGAGAGGCTTCCAGCCCCTCTCAACTGCCAGGTCCTCGTCCTTTCCGGGGCTGGGTCCAGAGTTCAGAGGGTTTCTGCCCTCAGCCCGCGGCCACACACCGACCGCCAGCCTCCTCTCCACGCCCCCCGCTCCGCCCTGGGACTCCGGCTGGGGACCCGGCGACGCAGGTGCCAGCATCCCGCACCCTCCTGGAGTCGCCCCGCCGACCTCCGGACCCGGAGGCCAGGCTGCCGAGTCAAGCGCCCCGCGCCGGCGACCACGCACGGCGCCTGCCGCCGCCCTTACCTGCTGGAGAAGGGTCCGCCGGAGCCGCGACCCCGCGGCTCGGCTCCTGGGCGCCCCGCGAGGGTGCGCGGTGCGCGGGTCCCCTGCGCCCGGGGCTGCGGCGCGCTCGGGGCGGGCGCGGTGCGCGCAGCCCGGCCGGCGGGGCCAGTGACCACTGCTCTCCGCCCGGTCGGCGGGGCCGGCGTAGCGGTCGGAACACGGCGTCCGCGGCCACGCTCGCCCCTCCCCGCGCGCCCGTCGGCCACGGGCTGCGCTCGGGCTCCCGGGGGCGCCGCTCCGCCCGCCGTCGCGCTGCGCGTCTCTCACGCCTCCCTCTGCAACCGCCCGGCGGCCCCTCCAGGGCGGCCGCCTCCTTCCCACGCTCTCGCGCGCTGAGGCCGCGCCTCTCTCTCCTCTCCCAGCCCCTCCGGTCCTCCCCTTCGGGCTCTCCCGCCTCTCGCTTGGCTGCGAATGTAAGAATGGGGCTCACTCTGCAAACTTTTCCGTCCGGACTTTCCAAGAAGCGAGGCAGCAGGAGGGGAAAGGGGTGGCCCGGACGCGGGTCCCCTGCGCAGTGGCCCAGAGCCGCGACCTGGCGCGGGCATCCCCCTTGGGCAGTCCAATCGAAACAAAGGCCACCTCGGGGACTGTGGCAGTTGTTACCAGAGGAGATGAGTGGCCCTTTTTAAAGATACAGAGGCCATAACAGCTCTTCTCTTCTCTCTCTGGTACTTGAGAGCCTCTGAGATTCTCCTGAAATCTGCTCCAAAATACGAACTGCAGCGTGGGACGACGAGCACGTGCAAGGAAAAGGCTTTCTCCAGGCAGCTGCTCTCAGGTGTAGTTTTCCTGACAAAATAGAAAGCTTCCCTCCCCACTCCCCAAAGTCTTGTTTTTGGTTGGTTCTGTAAACATGTTTCACTGCCCACATTTTGCCGTGAGCGCTATATTCTATATTAATTCTAGGGTTAATGTGATATATGTACACAGATATATATATATATATGTGTGTGTGTGTGTGTGCATACATAGATATACAGATATATATGCATATGTACAGATGTGTATGAAAACATATGTACAGATATATAATAATACATAATAGCAAAGGGTCTTGTGTATAACACATACTCAAGAACTGTTTATTCCAATGAGACCGTAACCGTGTTCATCATTAGTTATTGGATATATTTGCATAAATCATATACATGGGTATATGAAGAATAGAAGACCTAGAGATCTCTGCATGGAATGTAAGTTTCATTCTTAAATGACATTATCCCACTGCATGTTCAGGAAAGGATTAAATAATGATTCTGAGACACCGATTTAATTTTCACTCGTATTTCATATTTTTCTGTTATTTGAGATACAGTTTTTGAATTTCAAGATTGGATCAATGAAATGAATTCATTTATCTTGTAACTACATGAGTCTATCTGGAGATGCGTTCCCTGTATAATGTGACGAGATTAGAGGCCCGAGTCAGGTTTAATTCTTACAAAAATAATTTACAAAATCATTGAATTTGTCAAAGCAATTTAACAACAGTAGTAAGAATAACGTAGACTAGTAAGAATGAATATGAATTGAAAGTAAGATATTTCAGCACCTAATTGTTTTCTTGTCCTTTTATGCATTGGCACCAAGAAACAGAAGTGGGCTGTGAGGACTGTTCCCTATTTCTATGTTTATTGTGTTGTATAATATGTGAAACCATTCCATTTCTCTCCATATGGTAAAATTTGTGTAGAAGAACCTTCCCCAGAGCTAACCTACCAAAAGTTAGCTCTGGTAACTAGCACTTACACTCTATACACATCAAATAAGAGGGGCCTATTAAAATACTAACGTGGATTCAGCATGAGCGTTTATGCTCTGTACGGCCAACACCCACCCTTACAGTTCTCAAATATAGGCTATATGTTTGTACCTATCATATATCTGTTTCTACATTAGCAGCTTATAGTTATAAGAAACTAAAAGAAAAATATGTACATAAAAACCCATAAATCGTAAACAAGATCACATTTGTATTCTAGCCATTCCCATCACATTCTACATCATGTAGTCATAACAGTGGCTTCAGATACACAACTGACTTTGTTAAGGTTTTAAAAAATGATTTTGCTAGCCAAGCATATAGGCAATATATTATTAAGAATGCCAATATTGGTTCAGTTCCCAGAGGTAATTTTTCTCTTTAAAGTGAGATATAAACTCTGGTTTAAAGTGAGATATAAACTCTGGTTTACCATTGGCAAGCACTGTGTTTACAGGGAAACATCCGATTCTAGAAATAGCAATTCTTTTGCTAGCACAGAAGCGGGCATTATCCAGCTTTGCAACCCCAGGAGGTACATGGTAGTGAAAGAGGATTGCCTTAGACAGAAGCCCCGACACAGCTACTTTCACATCCTAATAAGTTTTTGTCACGTTTCAGAACATAAATAATTAGCTTCATCTTATGGAAAAGTGTGTGCGGTGAATTCTTTGTATTTTATTACACTCATATAATCCACTGTGCCTCTTACATACCTTTGTCAAATGAACCAAAAACTTAAAAATGGAAATACAGTAATTTGCCAATTCTTAACATTTTGGGGAAACAGAGACATTCATTTCCTGTAAAACAACATGTCTAGATTAAAGTTATATCCCTGAAAGTATGCGACAGCAAAAGGAAATTTTCATATTATTGGCAAATAGCATCATTTTTAAATCAATGCACAGTTATAATTCCTGCTTCGCCAATTTGTATGAAAGTCCAGTTTCTCTATTTATTTGCTATGAACTGTTTGTGTGCCCCCGAAATTCATCTGTTGACATCCTAACCCCCAAAGTGACGGTGTTCGGAGGAGGGGCCTTTGGGAGGTGATGAGGTCATGAGGGTGGAGCCCCCAGGAAACTATTTGTGTTGAGGAGAAACGGGAGAGCTTCTTGCTCTCTGCTGTCTGCCACGTGAGGATAAATGAGAAGAGAGCCCTCTGCAACCCAGAAGAGGTCCTTCCCCCAGAGCCCAACCATGCCGGCACCCTGATCTTAGACTTCCAGGCTCCAGAAATGTGAGAAATAAATTTGTGTTGTAGATAAGCCTCCCAGCTATGCTAATTGGTCACAGCAACCCAAACTAAGACATTTTTCTAACAATTATTGAGGGAGGGGTATTGAAATCTCCAACTATAATTTTGAATTTTTGTAGTTTTCCTCGCAGTTCTGCCAGTTTTTGCTTCATGCATTTAGAATTTCCGTTTTCAGTGCATAATGTTTAAAATTGTTATATACTCCTGGTGAATCGATCCCTTTATCATTTTGAAATGATTTTTTTTACCTCTAGTATTCTTTGAGATGAAATCTACTTTTTCTGATATAGATATCTGATATCTCTAGCTTTATTTTTTAATTAGCGTTTGCATGGTGTCTCATTCCATCTTTTGACTTTTAAACTATTTGTGCCTTTACATTTAGAGTGTGATTCTGTGGGAAGAGGTCATGGAGAGGATGTGACCGCCAGTTGACTCTCGAGCTCCACTCGGGGAATCGGGGGCTCCCCACCCCCGCCCCTCCCCTTGGAATGTCCGCTCTGCCCACCGTTCAGGCAGTGGGAGCCGTGTTCAAGGATGCAGTCCTGAGAGCGCTGTGTGGCTGAGACCATCCTGATGGTACACGTGCCTGAACCCCGTTAAGGTCTTTCTATAAACTTTTATGATTCTGCTGGGCAAGTGCGGAGATCCGTTCATCTTGCAGCCCCCAGGACAAGCCTTGTAGGTAAGTCTCCTTGCTTATTACACCTGCCACCTACCAGCCTGGAGTGGCTGCCTCTTTCTCAGTCTCCTTGCCCTCCAGGAGGGTGTCAGTTTCAGCTTTCGCCTGGGGAACCCTTGAAGTTGGGAACCATAATTAAGGTATATTAGTTACCACGGAGACACCGATGTCATTTGTATATGCAGAGCTTATTGGCAAAAAGATGAGGCTTAGAAAACTTCAGACCTTGTGTCATGGTTATTGAGACCACATATGTGGGGTGAAATCTATTTATAAATCTCTGAGTTGTTCATGAAAGTGTTTACAATTTTATAAACATACGAATGATCTGGAAACATTCTTAGTTTTAAAATATTTAAAATACTTTCTGAAGTATCATTGTTTTGATTTAAATATTTTTCTTCAAGTGGTAAGAACAGATTTTAATCAGTAATATACTATTACAGGAGCGAAAAGAGTTCCACTACAATTTATACAGAGGTGTGATTTAAATATATTTAACCTTTCATTTATAATTACCCATGAGTTTTATACCATCACTCCTTTCAGTTTCCAGGAGTCAGAATAGGGCAGTGGTCAGGTGGTCCTGAAAACCCCTGAAGTAAAGAAGATACTGCATTTTTCTGCTAAATTCCCTGATTAGAAAAAAAAGTTAGCATTGCTACAAAGTATAGAGTTTACATTTAAAACTATTTCAGTTACATCAAAGGGTCTAAGATGTAGCTACTTTTCACTTTATCAAACAAAAGGCAGTTTGCTTTCCTAGTGTGAGTACGAAGCATTTTGAACTGTGACACCATTTGTGTGTTTGTCACATGAGCTCTGCAGTCTGGATGTTTCTCGTAAAGTGACTCCTTTTCCTCCAAGGGTCCTCGTTTTGTCCTACATACTCATCTCCTGGGTCTTGCTACCTTAGACTCAGTTCCATCCAGGCTTTATGACCACACAGACTCTGATTCCAGGTTCATTACTCCTTCAGTTACCCCAATCTTTTCATAGGCATATTTTTACCTGCTGACCTAAAATGAAATGCATTTCCCAAACCAAGACTCTGAACCATGTTTTTATTTCTAGTAAAACTTCCTTCCCAGATCAGTGTCGTTGGGTTGAAATTGACTCTGTCTCCATCTTTCCGAAATCCACTTAAGCTATAACTCTGTGGTTCATTTCTGCCCTGACATGGGTATTTTACTTATGACTGTATTGTTAATCCACACCAAACAGCATGGCTCTTTTCCACATCTCATCGGTGAAAACTTCGTATTTTTAAACATATGATTAAATGACCAGGATAAGTGAATATACAACCCTATTACAATTCCAACAAGTCTTGTTGATTGTTCACGTATACTGACTTGATTATTGCAAAAAACACTTTCAACCAGCTGAATCTGACAGATCTAGTGATTTACGTAGATATTATTGCGTTTCATGCTCATTAGACAAGAAAGGTAAGACATTCATCTAAACTGTTGTAATTAAAATTATTTTTAGTAACCAAACAGCTTTCAGTTTCTCTCTTGCAGTTTTTTTTTAAATTACAACACTTATAAATGAGTTCAATAGGGTATATGGTTTATGATAGATAACCACCTTCTATTTAAAATTCTGTCATCTAGAGTTTAAAAGGCAAAAGCAGTTTAGATATTTATTCTTCAAGGTCTTGAGTTCTCCTGTTCCTAACCGATCTCTAACCATGATCTTAGAGTCTTCAATGATTTTAGAAGCTCATCTATGAGCGTCTATCCGACCTCTTCCTGGTCCCCCAAATACATAACAGACAAGCACTTAAACTACCGCTCCTGCTTTCTCTGGCTATGTCAGGTGTTCTAGAAACTGTCGAAACTGAGATGGTAGGAAGGGCATGCCAGGAAAAGACAGCATTCTTGCTAAGCAACACGAATGGGAAGCAAAGGCACCAGGCAGCTGAGAGGCATCCTAAGATCTGGTTCTGAAATTAAACGTCTCGGGGGCTTGGAGAAATGGGTTGGGAGGGTCATGTTTGGAAAGCAGAAGAAGGAAAGGTAAAGGGAGGCAACAAGACTGTCTCAGCAGTCTGCACACCTTTCGGATTCTGCTTCCTCCTTTTTACAGACGCTTGAAAATAAGTAAGTAGGGTCAGTGTCAGGCTGGTCTTAAGTATGATATGATCTTAAGTAAGACCATCACTCTTCTCCTACTAAAAAATGCTTACTTTCATATTAGTTGAAATTTCTTAGCAAGAAATCAATTTCTTCCAAAAGTAAACAGAAGATATTTAAAAACAAAAACGTTTAAGGGCATTGGAGCCGACAGAGGACAGGAAATTCACTTTTAATCAGTGTAAATGATGATTCAATGTCTTTTCCATGTTGGAAATCGTGAGATACCCCTTGGGGCAGGTGGAGAAGAAAAGAGACCACTGAAAAGTGGAAGCAAGCTGAACAAAGGCTAGAGATTCCCACAGCCAGTTTCTCTGGTTCTAGAATTTTCCTGTTTGTTCTTAGTCAAGAGACTAGGGCAGAGAGACGTTCCTCCAGAAAGCATCTCTCATCTACAGGAGTCTTAGAAAACCACCTCCTGCCTGAGGGCTGATACACCAGAGGCCAGCGAGACTCTTAACCAAGGTCAGGCATCTCTTAACGGTCCTAAAATCTTACATGTGAAAGCCACTTAGCAACTGGGGCCCCGTTTGTTTCAATGTTGAAATCTCTGTAATCAATCATTTTGCTTTGTTTCAAATCAACTGTGTAAATGCCATCACCTCTGGGCATTTTAGAAATTTCTTTTGTGCTAGAAGACATTTGCCAGAGAAAAACTGAGGCCTCATTTCAAATAAATCCCTAGAGACCAAAGTGGTTTGTTTTAGTATCAGATTTTCATGTGGTTGCTCTTTAATTCCTGTATTATTAGAAAATTGCTAAGAATAAAAGCAAACTATCATAGGTCTCTGAAACCACAATGTTCAAAACTCGAATTTTTAACAATTACATCTTGTCTTTTTATCAATACCAAGTACAATTGTGATGTCTGATAATTACTTAACTAAACATTCTCAATTTAGTTCCATCATAAAATGCATCTTAAAATCTATGTTTTATATGTATATAAATATATACATATTTATAATTACATTTATAAATATATTTTTATTTTATAAACTTATAAATCTAATTTATAAATTATAAATATATATAAAATACAATTATCTCAAACATACTGATGAACAGTATCCTGAGATATCTATTTATTTATTTTTATTCTTCTCCTTCCAAAAGGACATCCGATAGCTTACAAGGGGAAATATTATAAAGTAGAAAGAGATGAATAGGTTTAAACTAAAGGCAAAGGCAAATAGAAGCAAAACCGTAAGAGGAGAGAAGTTATTGGTGCACAGCCCTGTGTATTGTAAAGTTTTCCGAATGGCAATTGTAATGCATAACTGATTAATAATATAGTGAGCATGAATTCCCACTAAAACTGGTCGTCACTCTTAAGTCTAAGCAGCAAAGTGAAAGTAAATATAGTCTGTGTCAACATTTGCATTTTTCACCAGATACATGTGTACTATTTGCTGTAGAGAAGGCACACTTTCTTTTCCTGTTATTTTGGTCTGGGAAAAATAACTTCCATGGGGGCATTTTATTTAGAGACACATGTAACCAGGTTATCTAAGGGGCAGTGTTTAAAAATGTTTGTAGCAGGGACTTCCCTGGTGGTCCTGTGCGCGTGCCGCAACTAAAGGTCCTGCACACCACAGCTACACATGCCGCAGTGAAGATCCCGCACGCCACGGCCAAGACCCGGCGCAACCTAGATAAATAAATAAATAGATATTTTTTTAAAAAATGATTGTAGCAAACTTTACCCGTAGTAGCACCCAGGTTTAGAAAATCTCAAGTATTTCAAGATAGAAGCAACAGAAATAACAATTAACATGTGTACATCCCTAGAAAGCCTACAGATCACTTTTACATATGACTGGTCTTTTAATCTTATCATTCTTGAAAAACCACGGTTATCATTACTCCCATTTTATGTCTGAGGTCCCTGGGCTTCAAGCTTTTGAGCAAGGGATCTAATTGGGTGAGGGAAAGATTTAGGACTCGAATTCTCGAGTTCCATGATTCTAAATTCTAAATTGTATGATCTTTTCATTCACCTCTCCTGAATTTGAGCCATGAAGTTATCCTTATATTCTAAACCTATCATTTATATTTGTAATTTACATTGAAAAGTTTTTCTTCTGAATTTTGATCAGAAGTAAGTGTATCTCAAGGTATTGAGAAGAATTTTATTAGCACATAATTTATCCAAGAAATTCTCTTGAGTGTGAAAAGCGAGCTGAGCGTCTCCTTTCCACCAAGGTGATTTCGAAGACTCTTCCTCAGTCATGAATGTGCACGTGAATCACCTGAGACTCCTGTGAAAATACAGAGTCTGACTCAGTCAGTGTGCGGGAGGTGACCTGCCTCTAATACCGTCACGTTTTCCATCGCGCCCTGTTGATCTCCAGGACTCCCCTACTCTCAGCTTGTGTAGCTCTTTTCCATTTACAGATTAAAGTGTCTCCTTGGGGAATTTCAACCTTCTTTAATGCGCATGCTGTGCATTACTGTTATTAATCTTAGTTTACCAATAAAACAGAATCGCTCAAGGTCAGTGGGCGCTCGCAACCATTCAGCTGGCTAGAGAGGCGATGATAAAGTCACACCAAGGGCTGGTTTCCTGATTCCAGAGCTCTTTCCAGAGTGTCACGCCAACCCCGGAGAGAGTGCTGCGACCCCTCGTCATGCACTAGGACACTGGGACACCGCATCAGCAGGTGCGGGAGGTGGCGATCCGGTGGCGTCGTGACCCAGCCTGGCTGGGAAGACTCTCCCGGCCTCTGCTCCAGAAGTCCCCTCTCATCCCCTTACAAGACAAACTTGAAAAGAACCGCTTGGTAGGTGCAGCTTTCTGGACTGTGCTCTCCGCCGGGACCCCAGGGTGAGATAGACCCCGCCCAACTCCCTGTTCTGAGCCCGCTTCCCAGGTCACGGCCAGAGTAGTAGCTGTTCTCACTGGGCTGCCCGCGTTCTCTCTCCGGAGCGTCATTCTTCCTTTAGCCTGCGTTCCTGTCCATCTCTCCCCCCACCCCACCCCGCCGCTGCCAGTTAATGATAATCTCCACCCTTACTTATCTCTTCTATAACTTCGACTTCACCTTCTTTCCCTCTTTAAAGCTACATAAGAGGAAAATTTCCAGTAGGATCAGCAAAGTGGTCAAAAATACATTCTGAGGTGCTTATTTCTTCTTGTGGGAAAAATGCAATAGGTCAGAAGGGTTTTTTTAATATTTTTGTCCGTTAATCTTCTAAGTTTTCCCACCTATGTGATTTTTGTAGCAGATTGTCTTCATCACAGTCAGAAGAATATATTACATTTGACTGACTGACTCTCAGCAAAGTGCTGCACCCCAGGGTCCCATCCTCCCGCGGCACGGCTCATAAATGTTGAACGATAGTAATGATGCTTACAGTACCATTTTACAGTGAGCTCAAAAGGTGCGGCTGGCAACTACCCGTAAGAGAAACACTATAAATTTCCGTGAAAAAAGCTGTAATGACAATGATATACAATGATAGCAAGGTAGTATTCCAATCCAGGATCCTCTGGTGAGGACCTAGTGATGTCCATAATAATATAATGAGCTTGCAAATGAGGTCTGTCATTGCCAAAGAACGTTTAGAAAGGAATAGTGCATTCTGCAAAACTGTCTTTTTTTCCCCAGTTAAATCAGTTTGCATAACATCCTCGCATGGAGGATACGAAAAAGAAGAGCACAATTCTCGGCCCAAAATAAACTTAACGGAATAATTTTAGCAAGAGCAACTATATACATTTTACATGTGTATGTGTGTATGTGTGATTGTGTATACATATACATAAGATGGAATAGGGCAACGATATATATAGTTACACACATGAATGTTTTAAAATATAGGTGTTATTATTATCATCCAGGTATGGTGAGGACAGTATTTCAGGAGATGACTCGTTGAAAAGATAAATTGTTGGGCTTCCCTGGTGGTGCAGTGGTTGGGAGTCCATCTGCCGATGCAGGGGACGCGGGTTCGTTCCCCGGTCTGGGAGGATCCCACGTGCCGCGGAGCGGCTGGGCCCGTGAGCCATGGCCGCTGAGCCTGCGCGTCCGGAGCCTGTGCTCCACAACGGGGGAGGCCACAACAGTGAGAGGCCCGCGTACAGCAAAAAAAAAAAAAAAAAAAAAAAAGATAAATTGTTTTAACCTCAGGTCTCAAGAAGAGGGGGCACACCATGCCAGGAAGAGCCACAGAGGGAAGCACCTGGGTTGGTCAGAAGGCATAACCTTGATTGTGGATTCTGCAGGAAGAAATGGAGGAGGCCAGCAGCAGGTTTAGGATTGGCTGGTCTGAATAATTTCAGCATCCTCTGGGGTGTAGGGGCATCCTTACTTGTCTGCTGTCTGGCCTTGGAGTGATTAGGGCAAAGAAGGAGGTGGTGGGGTTGTAGGGTCTGGATTGGCTGATTTGCATATGACAGGGACAGCGCAGACTGCAGGGGAATCCCTGCGATCTCCAGCAATTGGCCAGCCCCGGGAGGAATAGTCCCTCGAGGGTCCTCAGGACCCCCAAATCCCAAAGCATCAAAAAGACAGAAAGTAAAAAGGCACGATCAATACAGTATATAGCAGATTAAAACATTTATGTAAAAGGTTCTATCTTTCATTGCATATAAACCACAATAAAAGATGTTAAAAATTATGCTTATACAACAGACATATAGATCAATGAAACAGGATAGAAAGCCCAGAGATAAACCCACGCACATATGGTCACCTTATCTTTGATAAAGGAGGCAAGAATATACAGTGGAGAAAAGACAGCCTCTTCAATAAGTGGTGCTGGGAAAACTGGACAGGTACATGTAAAAGTATGAAATTAGAACACTCCCTAAAACCATACACAAAAATAAACTCAAAATGGATTAAAGACCTAAATGTAAGGCCAGACACTATCAAACTCTTAGAGGAAAACATAGGCAGAACACTCTATGACATAAATCACAGCAAGATCCTTTTTGACCCACCGCCTAGAGAAATGGAAATAAAAACAAAAATAAACAAATGGGACCTAATGAAACTTCAAAGCTTTTGCACAGCAAAGGAAACCATAAACAAGACGAAAAGACAACCCTCAGAATGGGAGAAAATATTTGCAAATGAAGCAACTGACAAAGGATTAATCTCCAAAATTTACAAGCAGCTCATGCAGCTCAATAACAAAAAAACAAACAACCCAATCCAAAAATGGGCAGAAGACCTAAATAGACATTTCTCCAAAGAAGATATACAGACTGCCAACAAACACATGAAAGAATGCTCAACATCATTAATCATTAGGGAAGGGCAAATCAAAACTACAATGAGATATCATCTCACACCGGTCAGAATGGCCATCATCAAAAAATCTAGAAACAATAAATGCTGGAGCAGGTGTGGAGAAAAGGGAACCCTCTTGCACTGTTGGTGGGATGTAAATGGATACAGCCACTATGGAGAACAGTGTGGAGGTTCCTTAAAAAACTACAAATAGAACTACCATACGACCCAGCAATCCCACTACTGGGCATATACCCTGAGAAAACCATCATTCAAAAAGAGTCATGTACCAAAATGTTCATTGCAGCTCTATTTACAATAGCCCAGAGATGGAAACAGCCTAAGTGCCCATCATCGGATGAATGGATAAAGAAGATGTGGCACATATATACAATGGAATATCACTCAGCCATAAAAAGAAACAAAGTTGAGTTATTTGTAGTGAGGTGGATGGACCTAGAGTCTGTCATACAGAGTGAAGTAAGTCAGAAGGAGAAAGACAAATACTGTATGCTAACACATATATATGGAATTTAAGAAAAAAAGAAAAAGGTCATGAAGAACCTAGGGGTAAGACGGGAATAAAGACACAGACCTACTAGAGAATGGACTTGAGGATACAGGTAGGGGCAAGGGTAAGCTGGGGCGAAGTGAGAGAGTAGCATGGACATATATACACTACCAAACGTAAAATAGATAGCTAGTGGGAAGCAGCCGTATAGCACAGGGAGATCAGCTCGGTGCTTTGTGACCATTACAGGGGTGGGATAGGGAGGGTGGGAGGGAGGGAGACGCAAGAGGGAAGAGATATGAGGACATATGTATATGTATAACTGATTCACTTTGTCATAAAGCAGAAACTAACACACCATTGTAAAGCAATTATACTCCAATTAAGATGTTAAAAAAAGTATGCTTATAAAACACTTTTGCAAATAATTCCTCACTTGATTGATGCAAAATCCTCCAGTGAAAATAGAAAAGTGTTATTCTAACTTTATAGAAAAAAAAGTATAATTTGTTTTTCTTTAAAGTCTAATCTCTCTAGTGCAAAAATACATTCCAAATGGGTTAAACATTTCACCGTGAAAATGAAATCATAACAGAAGTAGGAAAAATTATAGGTGAGATTTTTACAATGTTGAGTTTAAGGATTTGTTAAGATAACCACTGTTTATCTACTGATGCGCCACAGATTTCCCCAAAACTGAGCAGCTAGAAACAACAAGCAGGCACCATCTCCATTTCTGTGGATTAGGAACTGGGCATGTTAGCCTGGTGGTCCTAACACACCTCACCAGAGTCTGCGATCAAGGTGCCGGCCAGGATGCGGTTATCTCAAGGCTCAATTTGGGGATGGGAACTTCCAAATTCACTCCCATGGAGCTCCCAGCCTCTCCGTAGAGCTTCCTCCTGGTTTTTCCTCAAAGGGTGGAGGAAGAGTAACAAAAACCACAGGCATTTTGTCATATAATCTTGGAAAAGACATCCCACCACTTTTCCCATGTTCTGTTCATCAGAAGTCCGTCCGTTCAGCCCGTATTCATGGGAGCGGCTTACAGAGGGGCAGGTTTAGAAAACGTGTGACATTTAACAGGCTGCAAAAATAGAGGAGTTGGCAAAGAGCTTGTTAAAGGTCTAAATATACAAAGAGCTCTTAAATTGAATAAAAATAATTAAATTTTAAAAAGAGTTCCTAGGAAATCAAGAGCAGTTCAGAAAACAAGAAATTCACATTCCTACCAAACCTACGGGGAAAAAACTTTCAACTCTACTAGCAATGAAAGAAATACTGATTAAAATGTGAGATTATGCTTTCCAACATCAGATAGTTAAACAGGAAAAAAAATGATAACATCCATAGAAGACATACACGACTAATGGTAGTAGAAATTGGAAAAGCTTTTTGAGAAAGCAGGTTACCTATAAGTATGATAAGCTTTAAAAAATGCTCATACACTTCATATAGAAATCCTCATTCCAGGCCTCTGGAAGAAGAAATTTGAAAATGTCGAAGCCAGTTTAGTCATAAAAATATTTATCGTAGGGGCTTCCCTGGTGGCCAAGTGGTTGAGAGTCTGCCTGCTGATGCAGGGGACACGGGTTCGTGCCCCGGTCCGGGAAGAACCCACATGCCGCAGAACGGCTGGGCCCGTGAGCCATGGCCGCTGAACCTGCGCGTCTGGAGCCTGTGCTCTGCAGCGGGAGAGGCCACAACAGTGAGAGGCCCACGTACCGCAAAAAAAAAAAAAAAAAAAAAAAATATATATATATATATACACACATATATATATATATATACATATCGTAGAGTGACTTGTATTGGCAAGAAAGTGAAAACGCTTTCAATATTCAACATTAGAGGAATCCTGTAAATGGAAAAGTGACACACACACCCCTCATCTAAATAGGAAGTAAAAGCAGGAGGATTTCTAAATAAGTGTTTAAATAAGAAGTAAAAGTGGAGGGATTCTCTCCCAAGTCAGAGAATGTTCCAAGAAGGAGCCACAGCTCAGCTAAAGGAAAGATACTGTCCCAAAGATGAACTGTTTTCCTACAGTAAAAGGGAGATACTCGGTGTTGGTCTGGAGAGAAAAGGGACAGAAAAGTAGGTGAACACACAGAAAAGCAAGGAAAGGGGGAAGAAAGAGAGATAAGTGCTGAAACGCTGAAACATAAAGACTGAAACTCGAACTTAAAAAAACGTCCTCAACCAAGACGTTTGTTATGAGCAGTGACTTCTGATGTCAGGCATCAGGTTGTCTGCATTATCCCAAGGGGGACCCCTCCAGCTCCCCAAATCCTCAGTCAGTCTCACACACAAATGCTTCCTCTCATGTTTTTATTAAGGAAAATACCTGAAATTCATATCTGGGTCCATGTGGTACAGAGCAGATCTTATGGGAGACGGCGGGAAGATTCTCAGGGGGAACTAATTTAATTGAAGAGCCTGATCAGAAAATCTACAAACAACAAATGCTGGAGAGGGTGTGGAGAAAAGGGAACCCTCTTGCACTGCTGGTGGGAATGTGAATTGATACAGCCACTATGGAGAACAGTATGGAGGTTCCTTAAAAAACTACAAATAGAACTACCATATGACCCAGCAATCCCACTACTGGACATATACCCTGAGAAAACCAAAATTCAAAAGGAGTCATGTACCAAAATGTTCATTGCAGCTCTATTTACAATAGCCAGGACATGGAAGCAACCTAAGTGTCCATCAACAGATGAATGGATAAAGAAGATTTGCACATATATACAATGGAATATCACTCAGCCATAAAAAGAAACAAAGTTGAGTTATTTGTAGTGAGGTGGATGGACCTAGAGTCTGTCATACAGAGTGAAGTAAGTCAGAAAGAGAAAAACAAATACCATATGATAACATATATATGGAATCTAAGAAAAAAGAAAAAGAAAGGTCATGAAGAACCTAGGGGTAAGACGGGAATAGAGACAGACCTACTAGAGCATGGACTTGAGGATATGGGGAGGGGGAAGGGTGAGCTGTGACAAAGTGAGAGATGGCATGGACATATATACACTACCAAATATAAGGTAGATAGCTAGTGGGAAGCAGCTGCATAGCACAGGGAGATCAGCTCGGTGCTTTGTGACCACCTAGAGGGGTGGGATAGGGAGGGTGGGAGGGAGGGAGATGCAAGAGGGAAGAGATATGGTAACATATGTATATGTATAACTGATTCACTTTGTCATAAAGCAGAAACTAACACACCATTGTAAAGCAATTATACTCCAATAAAGATGTTAAAAAAAAAAAGATGTCGTGTATATATACAATGGAATATCACACAGCCATCAAAAGGAATGAATTTCGGTCATTTGTAGAGATGTGGGTGGACCTAAAGAGTGTCATACAGAGGGAAGTAAGTCAGAAAGAGAAAAACAAATATCATATATTAATGCATATATGTGGAATCTAGAAAATAGGTACAAATGAACCGGTTTGCAGGGCAGAAATAGAGATGCAGATGTAGAGAACAAACGTATGGACACCAAGGGGGGAAAGCAGGGCGGGGACTGTGGTGGGATGAATTGGGAGATTGGGATTGACATATATACACTAATATGTATAAAATAGAGAACTAATAAGAATCTGCTGTATAAAAAATAAATAAAACAAAACAAAACAAAGAAAAAGAAGAGCCTGAACATGCATTTAGGACGGATGGTGGGAAAATCACACCCCTAGTGACTTACAGAAATCCTCGTGAGGGCACTGAACTTCCTCCCGTCCGTTATGTGAGGATTTTGAGCTGATCTCATACACAGCTTAGAAAGCGGGCTGACCCTGATTGCTCTTTCGATTGCCCAAATCATAGAATTCTATGCAGCCCTTATACATGAAGCTCTAGAAGAATGTGTAATAGAGAGAAGGGTGTCTAACGTGTATTGCTCAGTGAATAAGCGAGTGCAGAGTAGTATAGTTAGTGTTGTAATCTAATCGTATATACATTTTGTACATGGAGAAGACACCCAATATACGAGACATGTCTGTAGAGGCTATCTGTGGGCAGTGGGGTTAAAGTGATTCTTATCTTCTCTGGTCATCTGTATTTTATACAGTAAAAAGCAGTGCTTGCTTTCTGAGACAATCAGAAAGATTGAGAAAGCTGTCTGTGTGTTTATGTGTCTTAGGTCAGGCTCCCAAAAAGGCAGAGCCTGAGACAGGGGTCCTTGTTTAAGTTATTTACAGTTTCTTAGCAGGAGGCAGTCTAGGGCAGGCAGAAAAACTAAGCAGGCAGGTTTAGACATCTCTGCATGCCACAATATTCCCATTTTCCCTTAAAAAGTAATCCTTGCATGGCTGTTAAGCTCCAACGTTAGAGGACTTAATTTACAAAATGAATACGTGCTCATGTGTAGTTTAAACTGTTTTGAATTTTTTTCTGTGAATTTTCTGTGAGTGGTAATTTAAAGACTAAATGGTAATTTGTGGGGTGGGAATCGTTCAAGACTTAGCCCTTGTTCGATAATGTCTGTTATCCAACACTGAAGGAAGTGTCCAGGCCAGTCAGATATTAGGTTTAATAAAGTAGACATATTTTCCACGAAGGAATGAAAATACCGTGATCCATGTCTACCTTTGGTGCCACGTGAGCGTCTCAAACCTCTTCAGTAACCCAGGCTCGTTTAGTTTCATCTCTGGTCTTACCATCAAAGTACAGAGCAACTCTCTTTTTTCCACTTGCTTGGGCCAAATGCCTGAGAGTAAACCTGGGGTCTTTTCTTTTACACATGTAACCCAGGGGCAAATTCTGTTGGCTCTCCCTTCAAATCGCAGACAGAATCTCTTAAGCTACTCACATCTCATCACCTATTTCAAGCCGAACTTGTTTATGCCTGGGGCTGTTGAATTAGCCTCCAGACTGGTCTCCTCATACCATCATTGGGAATTAGGTCTCCACATGTGAATGGAGACAGACATTCAGACCTTAGCAGTCTCTAATGCTTGTTCTTTATTTCAACCTTAGACAACTGCTTGCTTTTCCTGAAATTCATCTTTGATTATTGCCTCTATTTCTCACATATTCTCTTTCCCTTCCAAGAAAGTCATTGCCCACTTACCAAATGTATAGACATTTAGTGAATGACTCAGTGAAGCTGGGGATCACTGTGGTCGTGTGTTACTTATTGTTCTGTACTCTGCCCACAATGTACTTTGGGTCAAGTCTTCATTAACTGGTATATACTGGTGATGGGGTCTGTGCACATTTTCAGTAGGAAGGTAATCCAGCTTCTGTCCCCCCTAAAGTTCCTGTGAAGACTATAGTAAACACATCTAACATGGAGACAAATCCAGTGTAAAACTAAATTAAGTTGAAACTCATGCAAGAGCATGTTTGAATTTACATTAATGAACAAAACAAAATGTAATGTAGCTATTCTTTCCTTTTGGTCTTTAATTCCAATGAATTTTTAATATTTCTAGCATAAACTTACGTATACACACAGTTACAACACACAGATGCAGGCGTATATTTACACTGATACTAACCTGGTGTTCAGGCTCAGATACAACGTTATCTTGGTCTTTATTATACATGAACCCGATCTTATCTTCCCATTTAAATAAAATAATGAAAACCATACATCCACTAGAAATGTGCTGTTTAGGGTTTTGTCCTTGAATGTAAAAGAGGCAGGACAATTGTTAAAGATGGAATTGTGTCCCTTGCCTCTAAATTCATATGTTGAAGCCCTAAACCCCAATGTGACTGTCTTTGGAGATAATTAAGGTTCAATGAAGTCATAAGGGTGGGAATCTAATTCACCAGGACTGACGTCCTTATAAGAAGAGGAAAAGACACCAGAACTCTCTCTCTCCACCATGTAAGGACACAACCAGAAGGTGACCATCTGCAAGACGGGAAGACAGTTCTCACCAGAAATTAAAATTTCCAACACCTTTATCTTGGATTTCCAGCCTCTAGGACAGTGAGAAAATCCATTTCTGTGTTTAAGCCACTCAGTGTGTGGTATTTTGTGATGGCAGCCTGAGCGGACTGATACCATGATATAAACCTACTGAGAAAAGTAAGCTGTAATTTAACTGCGACCCTTGCTGTATAATCATCCCGCGGGCAGATGGCATTTTCAGCTTTCCTCAGGAATCCCCTCGGTGGGCATATGAGGAAGGTGTGGGGTGAAAGGGTTAAGTAATGTTTAACCAGTATGTATACTTAGTTCTTTTTATCTCCCTGAGGCTTATTAGCACTCAGTATCAATTCACTAGGAATGAATAATACCTTGAATGACATCAGCTTCCGCCAACATGTAGAGGTTACTATGGCAATGGAGAAAGTTTGTCAGAGCACAAAACAAGGACCATGCTTGATATATTAGTCAGCCAGGGAAAGCAGTCACATATAAGCTGCAGCATTCATTCGATGAATAGTCATTTATGCAGCATGCATGTCAGCAATTCCGCTGCGTTTTTCTGAACATCAAAACTTTGGCAGTTGTATTGAGAATCTTGGCAGATTTACAAAAGTGGTAACACTCATTTTCTGAGCCTAGTTTTTTGGGTTTTGTTTTTTCGTTCTTTATTTCTTGAAACCCATATTTTCTAAAGGTTCACAGGGTTTCGAATCCAAATGCCAAAGTGAACGTTTTCCACTAGGGTTCAACACTGCTCTTCGCTGAAAATCAGCATTGTTTTTCCTTCTAGTCATTTGGAAATTACTTTTATTAATTATATTTGGCCTTTTTTAGTG
This sequence comes from Lagenorhynchus albirostris, assembly GCF_949774975.1. Taxonomy (NCBI): domain Eukaryota; kingdom Metazoa; phylum Chordata; class Mammalia; order Artiodactyla; family Delphinidae; genus Lagenorhynchus; species Lagenorhynchus albirostris. The sequence goes on along the minus strand of NC_083112.1, from coordinate 75,081,479 downwards.
TAATGTTTTATTACACTGCTATTGTCTGGTCCTATTAATGATTCTTAAATTCCCCTTAATTGCTCTTTTCAAAAAAGGCTGTAAAAAAAAAAAAAGAATGAATGACACAAGTACAATGACCTACCTGATCTCATAGGGTAAGATGTAGATTTGATTTCAATATGTAGAGAGGAACCAGTTCCTTCCCCAGGAGCAGATGACTTGAAAAAGGAAGTCATCATTAAAACCAGAACCAAAGCAAGTTCTCTAAAAGCAAGGTGTACAAAACTAACATCACTTCCTTTCTTACTAACGTTATTGTACAGAAAGTGAAAGCCAAAATCACGTAGTATATCTTGACTTCAGCAAGGCACTCAATAGTCTCTCATGTGATTATTTGGCATGAAACCCCCGAATCCTAGTTCCGGTAGGAATTTCTACTCTGAGACATTTGCAGCAAGTTGAAGCCGAGGTTTGCAAGATCCAGGCCATATATCAGATCTGCAGTAAGAGGGCCAGAAAGTCCGTAATACCGGCAATATGCATAATAGTAGCTGGGAGCACCTGACAGTGACATCAGACTGGCAGGTGTGCAGAGCAGAGCTGGATCTGCCAGGTCACTCCCTGAATGCGCCACCCCCCTGCTTTGGACTTGGTGATCATTCCCAACTTGAGGGGATGCAGAGTCTTCTGCATCCCCGCTGAGCTGCAGCTAATGGTTTAGGGAAGGAAATGGACCTAGAAAACCAGAGATGAATGTCTCTGAGCAGTCTCAGAAGGGCCCCCCTTGAGATGGATACTGCTGGATTAGAGAGGGGACCATGCAGTGACTTTTTTCCTTTACAAATTTATTTATTTTGCAATTAACCAGTTTCAACGTTTTTGTCAGGAATGAGGAAGGGCCACCGCCTTTAGACTGGAGTCACAAAAAAAACGGTGAGTTTCAAGAAAGAATTCATATAATTATGTGTTTGGACTCCTCTGAATTTTTTTTTATCAAAATGTAAAGAATGGTTCTTCTAAAGTAAGGATCCACTTGCTGAAGCCGTCAGACTCTTTCTTCTTTCCGACTGATGTACCCAAAGTCAGCTCAGTTTTGCTTTTACTGATCATTTACTTTTTAATGTGGGACAATTTAAAAGGGCTTTGGTGATCCAATTATTCTGATTTTAATTTCACAATGATAGAACCCATTATTCTACATTTATAGACAAAAATCATTTGGGGAATGGGCTACTTGTTGTTTTCAAAGATGAAAACAAATGTAGCAGAGTAAAATTCTAAACAGATCATCAGGCATGTAGGTTAAAGACTTTCTTACAGTTTTCAGAACACGTCACTATATTCAACTCAGAGTAGAAATAAGTAGAAATAGCCAAACCACAAAGTCTGGTTTCAGTTCCAGGGCTGACCACAAGAACAGCTCAAATGCGGCTAAGGTTACTTTCATTCAGCGTTATAATCAAACTGGTTGGTGCACAGCATGAAGGCTCCCAGGAGATCCAGAAAGTGTGGGCTCTGTGTGAGCTACCTTTGGCTCCTACATTCCTGACAAATTCTTACCTGCTGCAGGGCCTGGGGTCCACACGGGGTGGGCGATCCCCCAGCTCTTTATTACGTGGAACCTCAGGATAACCTGGGGCTCACAGGCATTGCTGCCTTTTAAGTGCTGCAGCTGCAGTTACGGGGAGAGACGGCAGGTGCCCAGCAGTAGCTGGTGGGCATTCTTTGCCATATGGGCACACCGGCTTCCTTCTGTATTTCAGTTCTTACTGCATCTTCAGGCCTGTTCTCCTTGTCAGAGAAAAAGTTCTGGATGTGGCCTGCCTTATGCATGACACTCTGAGAAATTCTTCAAACCACTATTCATTTAAAAACTGAGAAATAAACTATTAGTCATGAAGCTGTCAAGCTATATGGAAGGGACAGACACTATCAATTGTGCGGTGGAGGAAAAGCACAGCCGAGATTTCCAACTCTCAGAAGAAAATTAAGTAGCACAAGAGTCCAATAAAAGTCACGATGCCCCTGGGTTAACCTGTATAAAAATAGTGCTTGTAAATGCATGCCTTGAGCTGCAGGACACTGGTCATGGCATGCTCTGTGGTTCCACACTTCTGCTACTTAAAATCAGAGTGTCCCTGTGCAAGTACCTTAAACACTCTGTGCCTCTGTTTGCTCAGCTGTAAAATGGGCATGATAATGGCAATTGCCTTGAAAGTTTGTTAAGAGAGCAAATGAATTAATACCTGTAAAGCCCTCCTAGCATGTCTGGGGCAAATTAAGGATATAAACTGGTATCAGGATTACTGCAGGATTCTTGGACTCTCCAAAATGACCTTTAACCTCTACAAACTCAGGTTGAGTTCCACTGCTGCCGATTTATCCACTACTGAAGATATTTCATTTCCACTGGGATAGTCTCACTTTTCTAGCTCTCCCTTTTTGAAATATGATTTGGGTGAAAAAGACCATTTTGTTTCCTACTGAGTCTTGGCTGCCATAGTCTCTACTGGCAGAAGAGGTAAAATCAGTGAACAGGTGCAGATCTGGGAACTTCCTGAGGCGAGAGAACAGAAATCAGAAATGAGACGGGAAATCCTTGATGTAAGTGCAGAGGAATGGCCCTGGTCACATGCTCCTTGACCATCTAGTCAGCTCTCAAGATCAACGGCAGCTTCCTAAAGAATCAAATAATGGTAAAGATGCTAATCATAACACAACCACAGAAGCAGCCACATTACCAGGCACCGGTACTGTTCTAACTGTACCAACAAATGTGCCCCATGTTTAATCCTCACGTTAGCAGCCACTGTTGCTAATTCTCATTTTATAATAGAAGTCTGACACAGAAAGAAGTAACTTGCCCAAAGTCACACAGCTTCAAACTGGGCTAGTCGGACATCAAGTCCACACTCTTAAATAATACCCCAAACTGATAAACACAGAAGGAGTTTTATTAGAAATCCTAGAGTCATTGATGAAAAAAATCTCAAGATGCAGCGCTTCTGTAGACATGGCTTAACCTTCTAAACAAGATGTCATTTGAAAGTGCATTTAGCCCTGTTTCGAAGCAATAATTTCTGTCATGCTTTAGCACTAGTTTCATAAAAAGAAACAAAAACGATTATTAGAGAAGTTTAGAATAGACTTGCTGTTTCAAAGTAAGATTAATGCAATTGCACACTACTGCTTTCTCCATCAGTATCACTCTTAAAATACATTATAAAAAGTACTGCTACTTTCAGGACTCTAAGAGAAGCTGTTCATCTCTGAATCATAAACAATCCTCCCCTAGAACTTTATTCATAATTCCATTTCCAGATCAATACAAGGTCTTTTGCCTCAGACTGACTATTTTCATTGTGGCAAAAATAGAATAAGATTTATACTGCCCAAATCGTTTACTTCAAAACCAGTTTTCTTTTTCTTGTTATTGAAATTACTTTTCCAGTTAAAAGATTAAAGTAATCCAGTTATACATGAGATTATGAGAACAGATTTTAAATATCATTTCTTCTTTCATTAAATAGCTATGTAATGAGTTTATAAGTCCTTATAAGAGGTAGACAAGTTGCCTTCATAGAATAAGCATTTTAGTGGAGGAGAGAAATGAAAGAAAGAGAGGAAGGAAGGAAGGAAGGAAGGTTAAGAATTTTTAGGACTGGGAAAGAAGGCAGTTATGATTGATAGATCAGCAGAGACCTACTTTGAATAGGTTTGTTAGGGAAGGCCACCTCTGTTTGTGGTTTAGATTTTGAAAAACAATTTACATTTCTCAACAAGAAAGAGAAATTTCATTCATGTCATCTAGTTTTGATTTACAAAAAAAGTAGTTTTCAAGCATCAATAATTTCCAGACAGTCTCCAAAAATAGGACTCAACCGCACTGTAAAATACTTCCCCGCTTTTCTTCCTTTTCTACTCAAAATGGCTACAAGAAGCTAAGAGAAACCCTGTCCACCCACTCAGGTCCTAAGGAAGCACTGACTTATTCTTTGGTTTACGTTGTGTGTAGTATTCATGAGAGCAGCTTTGATTCAACATTAAGTACTTTTCCAGTTTCTTTTATTTTAATAAAAATTTAAAGAAAATTTTAAGACTGAGCTTTGAAAAACCAAGAATGCTAACTTGAAATTGGTTTCATAGTTTTTATCTGACGAAGAGCTTCTCCCTACTAACTTAGGCCCGTGGTTCTGACCTTACCTATCAATCATTCAGGTCCCTGAATAATATCTATGAATATTTTAGAGACCAGCTAATCATGAGAAGAAATGGTAGTTCCTTCTCTTCTGTCTGAAAAGGCATCTGCTTTCTTTTCTATAAAACACAAGCCCAGAAATCTTCTATTTACTTGGTTTACTTTCAGTTACAATCTATTAACTTGGTGTAACTTTTCAACTAACAATTAAATGTGCACGCTGAGGAATAATTTTGAAAGTTAAATATTTGATCACTACCGGAAGCCTAGAAGATTTAAAGATTTTATGCTCTGGAAAAAAAGCAGCCGCATGGCACAGGGAGATCAGCTCGGTGCTTTGTGACCACCTAGAGGGGTGGGATAGGGAGGGTGGGAGGGAGACGTAAGAGGGAGGAGAAATGGGGATAAATGTATATGTATAGCTGATTCACTTTGTTATACAGCAGAAACTAACACACCATTGTAAAGCAATTACATTCCAATAAAGATGTTAAAAAAGAAAAAAATTGGGGCTTCCCTGGTGGCACAGTGGTTGAGAATCTGCCTGCCAATGCAGGGAACACAGGTTTGAGCCCTGGTCTGGGAGGATCCCACATGCCGCGGAGCAACTGGGCCCGTGAGCCACAACTACTGGGCCTGCGCCTCTGGAGCCTGTGCTCCGCAACAAGAGAGGCCGCGATAGTGAGAGGCCCGTGCACCACCATGAAGAGTGGCTGAAGAGTGGCCCCCGCTCGCCACAACTGGAGAAAGCCCTCGCACAGAAACGAAGACCCAACGCAGCCAAAAATAAAGAAAGAAAGAAAGAAAGAAAGAAAGAAAAAAATAAAAGCAGCACCAGGCTGCTTTCCAGATAATTTTATACAGTAAGTTGTATGCCCAGGTTGCTTCCTAAACTGGGCCTATTTATTCCCACATATTATGAAAAATGTTCATTATTTTTCTGTGTTATTATGAATGAATAATGTGGAGAATTGGAAAAAAAGTTAAAATATAATCTACCTATATCTTCAACACCCATAAATAATAATTGAAAATATTCTGACATGTATTTTACAAATGATTCTCTTACAAAATTGAAGACACATTGCTCTTACAAGATGCAACATCGTTTTTCACTTTAAAATATATCATAAGAACTTTCTTATGATGTATTTTTATTTTTCAATATTCTCTAAGAGGATAACTTTTAGTTGTTTAGTAAACATTTCTAGAATAAAAATACCTGACTGCAGAATGAATACCCCATCACGTGATTCTACCAAAACTTATATTTAACCATATTGTTCCATTGTTTGACATTTTTGCAGCTTCCAAATTTTGTAGATAGAACTGGGATTGACATCCTTGTTATAGAAAGCCCTTTGTGTATCTCTAATCATCTCCTTGGGATAAGGTACAAGTGTGATTAATGAACTAAAAGACATAAAATTTATAGTGCATTTTATACATATGGTCAAATTATAAAAAGAGTGTCTCAACTCACATTCCCACCGGCACAACGAAGAGAATGCTTCCCCTCATCCCTTTTGTAGTGACTGGTTGTACTTTGTTGAAATTTGAAGGACATGTAGCATTTGTAGGAGAGGAAGAGAACTATATTTGGTATGTAACAGAATTTTAAGATGTGAGTAAGCCAGTGCTCAGATGAAATTCATTGACCTAAACATTTATGTCATTAAACAATAATGTATTAAATTAAACTAAGGCATTTCCTGAAAATTTAGGAAAAGTATGTTAGAATAAAACAAAAGGAGAAGATAAAAGAACTAATGATATAAAAACCAAAGGCAGTAAATTGGAAATTTAAAACTTAAAAGGAAGTAAAACAGAGAAGGGAAACTAAAAAAGGCTTCTTTGACAACTATGGTGATGATTGTCTCTCATTTCTTCCCCTGAGCTACCAGCTCGTTCTAAAAATCTTATTTCCATTGCCAAGGAAAATTGGGGAACTGCATTCTCCAGTATTTTCTTCCCAACAGGATTTTCAAGCTTACCAGTCAGAGGGTCTCACTCTAGATATAAAAGTCCAGGGAAAAACAAGGGAGAAAGAGAGACGATTATTTCATCCTGGAAGTTTCTGGCAACACAAGGGCTGAGTGAGGATTGAAGAAGCTTCTACAGCATGAAAAAGAAAGCGCAGCTACTGATGAATATATTGCAAATAAATAGAATACAACATACATGAAAAGAACAACGGCCGCCACAAAAGGGATTTATTCCAGGATTCAATCGTAGTTAAAGATTACGTAAAATACTGCTATCAATCACAATGAAAATACTATCTTTTCATTTCAGTTGACACAGAAATGACATATGAAAAATTCCAACTCTGTGCCTGATTAAAGAAAAACATTTTTATGAAATAGGAGCAGTTAACTATTTCCTTACTGGACGAGAAGAACACATGGGAAATCACACGCTGCATCCTACTTGAAGGAGAGGCTAAGAGCAGTTGATTTAGGCCAGATCAAGACACCATCACTTAATAGTCTTTTCAGGAGTACTAGTCAATTCAGAGAGACATGAAAAGAAAAAAAAAATGTAAAACTAGAAAAAAACGTGGCCAAGTTATCTTTTACAGGTGATATAATTCTATACCTTGAATGCAACAGAATGAAATAAAAAAAAACTCTTAATCACAAATAAAATAAATACAATAACAACTCTTACATCCAGGTCAGAAAGTGGTTGGTTCGATTAATATACCCAAACAAAAACACTCTATACTGCTTTAATTGAAAGAAAAATATCAGATTTACAATAATACTCCCCAGAAGGGAGGTTAAAATATCTTAATGAACTTAGCAAGAAATTTGCAGCACATGGGGGGGGGATTTTAAAAGTTATACCCACTCTCACAGATAAAAGACAAAAACGACAGAAATGAAGAAATATTTGCCGTTCATATAAGAGTAAATGGTAATTTTCTTAGAATTAAAAGAACATTCAAAAATTGACCAAAAAATACGAATAATCCAATACAAAAGTAACAAGGGATTTGTCCAAATAATACAGAGAAGAAGAAATTAAAATTCCAATGAACGTATGGAAAGATTCTTCCCTTTACTAGTAGGACGGAAAATACAGTTACGTAACAATGCGATATGAGTTTTCACTGTCAATAAAAGTTTAAAGAGAAATCAAATCCCAGATGGACAAAGCGGAGAAGCAGGAACTCACAACCCCATGGTTGCTGGCACTGTTACTGTGAACACAAACATCAGTAAAAATTTCATAGAAAAAATTGAAAACATAATTACCAAAGTTTTAACTATGTTAATTATCATTTATAATTATAAATTTTGACCCAATCTTGCTCTTACAGGTGTCCAACATGCATGATAAACAGGTCACTGACCAAATGTTTGCAACTCACAAACAGTTTTAAAATGACTTGGTTCATTGAACCAACAACCAGCCTTTTCTGCTGTGCAGGCAGGTCTCTTTCTGCCTTTGGAAAAGCTGTTGGGAAGAGCAGTGTTGGTCTCCTAGTTGTTCTTCATTAAATTCCGCACTGCCCTGTGCAAAGCCAAACAGGATGGGTACTGGCCTTTAGAAAAGCTGATGACCTATCCTTCCCAGAGCATCTTATTCCTGTGGTCTCAGTCAGCACCTCCTCCCCTCCCCAGAAAGGAAATGGCCTTTCTCTCACCTGAATCAGCCCTTTCACCCTCAGCATCCTATTCTCCTTGGGGTCTTCAAAGTCATCAGTTCATCACTTATCCCATTTGGGCCTGCTTTTCAACACTTTTCTCTCTACAACTCATTTTTTCTATCAATATTTTAAATGACTAAGGTCTTTCCCTTCTTTTACAGAATAAAAGGCAGAAAAGAAAACTGCAAAGTGTTCCCTTTAACTTTCCTGCTTCCCAAGCTACGCAGCAGGTAAACTGGAAAGAGTCATCTAATCCCTCTGGTTCTACGGTTTACCTCCCAGTCCCCCATTTACTGAAATCTGGCCACTTCCCCCAACACTGACTGAAGCTGCTCTCCCTCTGGACGCTGATGGACTCTCTCTTGCCAGTGGACTTTTCAGGTTTAGCTTCTTCACTTCTCTGCAACAATAAATATTAGTAAATTCTGTTGCTTCTTTAATCATTTAATCCAGGCTTCCGCTTCGGGACACTGCAGTCTCTGGAGATGCTTGTTTCTTCTCTTTCACGGGCTCCTATTTTCCTACACTGCCCTTAGAAGTTAACCCCAGGGCTTTCTCTTTCGGGGCTCTCCCTGTGTGCCCCCATACATCCTAACTGCTTTCTCCACTAAACATAAGCTGAGGATCCCTAAGTGGGTAACATGATTGCAGAATCCTCTTCTGAGCTTCTGAAAGACTTAATTTTTCATGTCTCCATCTATAGACCTATAATGTCCTAGAGTCATTCAAACTTAGTAAGTTCAAAACTGAACTTTCAGTTGATTCCCCCAACTGGTTCCTCCTCTGTTGTTTCGTATCTCAAAAAGAGGATACGATGGCACAGACAACGCTGTGTGTAAACTGTTTCTTTTTCCAACTCAAGACAAAGGAAGGCCCTATTCTCCAGTCCTCCCTGCACTGTGGGGTCCTGAGACAGTTCTGGCAGAGGCCCATGGGGAGCAGTTTCATAGGCTCCACGCAAGCCTGGTGCTAAGGTTTTCCCCATTACCACACACACTTCTCACATGGCCACAGTGAAGAATTCTAGAAGGGCCTGTTATAGGAGAAAAGACACAGCCTGATGGAGAGTTGCCCCACTTGTGTTAGACTGTATGCTAAATGAGTGCTAAACAAACAAAAACTGTATCATGTTGAGCCCTGCATTATTAGACTTGTTTGTTACTGAAGCTTTGGTTAATTTCCCTGACTGATACAAACACCAAGGTAAAAACCTGAGAGAAACCCTTCACTTCACCCCTCCAGCCAGATCCAATTACTACTGAGTCCTCTACTGCCCTTCATCCTCAGACCAGCAGCATTCCAGGTCAAGCAACACTTTCTGGAGTCTGAAGTCCCTGCTACCCCCACCTTTACAGTAGATCCTGCCAATCAGCTTTCATGGTGCAGCCAAAGTGGTCTTTCTAAATGCAAATTTTTTCTGCCTTATCTGAAACCCTTCCTTCATTTCCTGTTCCTTCAGGATAAAATTCTAAGTCCTTAGCATAACATATAAGGGTCTTAATTATCTGTTCCTTGATTCTTTTTCAGGCTTAAATATTACCAACCTCTGTTCTCATTTGACTCAGGCAGTCCACAGATTATTATACATGCAGTTTGCTATTCTCACGCCTCCAGACTTGTGTACATTCCACTCACAGCTATAAATGACCCCTCATTCCTTACTTTTATCTAATTCCTTTTTTTTTCCTGGAGGATGGGGCCCATATGTCGCCTCATGGAGAAATTTCTGTCCTTCTCACTACCCCTCCATCATCTGAGCCACCTTGCCCTCCTAGGAGCTCTCCCAGCCCCAAGGTGTGGCATCCTGCGATCACAAGACCATCTCACTGCATCCTGATGGCCTATTAACTTGTCTCTCCATTTATCCACTGCTGCTTGAGAACAAACCTTGCATCATACCTGCTTCGTGTTCTAAGTCCCAACTGCAGTACCTGGTACCTAGTAAGCACAACATAGATGTTAATTGAATTAATAAAGGAATGACGTTTGGATTCATTTACTATGGTCAGTATTCACTATTACTGAAGACAATAGCCAAGCATAGAAATGTGTGTTGACTCTGTAAATAATCATAATCATTGCTTAATTATATGTGAATTATATATGATTGTTCCCATATTATGTATGGGAATCATATGATATGAATTATAACAATATCATACAAGTCACTTCTCTGATTTTTAGTGAGGTCACGAAGATATAAATGTACTACGAGTTTTTTAAACTTCCCTAAATTTGCTCAAGTTGTTCCTCTGCCTGGAATTCTCTCTCCCGGTGTTGCTGTTCAAAATCCCTTCTTTCCCCTTGAGGAACGCCAAAGTTCCACCTTCTCTCAGCTGTTCATCCTCATTCTCTAGTCAGCAGTGATCACATTTCTTTCTGGTTCCATAGGCTTTGTTTCTTTAAATTATTTTATTACTTTAAATCATTTTCATATATGTAAGGGCAACTTCCATGGGCTTGTAAGTTCTTAAAGAGCAGGGCGTATACTGCTTTCCTTTTTATATCCCTTCAGAGTCTGGTAGAATTCTTTGCACAAAGTAGGCTCTTCATGAATGTTATTTCAATTAAATGTTGGGGATTTTAACCTCAGAATCACCAAGTTAATAGAAGATTCTTGATGGCAACGGTGCTTTCCGGTACAATGTTTCAGGAACCGCGCTAAGATTTTTACGTGTTAACGCATTTAATTTTCACAAGAACCTTGTAACTAAGTATAATTAATATCACCATTTTGTAGATTAGAAAGATAAAATAATTTGCTAAAGTGTACACAACTGATAAATACATAGCGTTATCTTAACCATTATCCTATACACTTATGGTAGTTACATATTGGCAATGGATTTTTCTCTGACATACTAATCTGTTTAAAAGAGAGAGAGAGAACTATGTTTTCCTTTAGTTTCTTTCATCCAAGTATTTTTAAGAATCATGGTTAATTGGATTGAACTTTCTATATATGAAATATATGTCTGTGTATGTACACACATACACATGTCTGAGTATACATACATATGTGTATATACTATATATGAAATGGATGTGTAAAATATAAATATATATTATAAAAATATTTCAAACTATATAAAAAATATATGATAATTAAGTGCATGTAATGATCATATATATGATAATTTCAAGGATCCAAAATATGGACTGCTGCTTAGACGTGTAATTACACGTACTGAGTAGCTGTAACTCTTTGAAATGCTTATTGCCCTTCACTGATGTGGTTTTGATTCTAAGAGCAATCAGGCAGTTACCTTTCTTTACAGATGGTTGGTCAGCTTATCTTCCCTAAGAAACAAAGGACCTGTCTGCTCTTCTGATAAATCCTTACCAGGGCCCTCTCATTCTCTGTTTCCTTTGAGCTAATTATGGGATCTACAGACGATAAGGGGCCCCTGCATTCTAGGACACCCTCTTACTTTGGTGTTGTCATAGCAGTGCTCTTTTCTTGGCTACAGAGAAATGCCTGTCATTTTGTGCGATTCTCCCAGGTTGGCCGGGTCTGGTTTTTAGCGCTGTCCCTGCGTGACTGGAAGGTGCTACGATGAGTCAGTGATGGCGCCCTTGGCAGCTGTGACAGGGCCCTTTCTGCTCACTCCCCCCTCCCCACAGGCACAGCTGACCTTTCGCTTTTCCTGATCTGATGTACAGTTGAATCCAATGTTGGGGACGACTGTGAGGCAAAGGGGAAATCAGTACAAAACAGTGGATATCAGAACCTCCCAGGGAGATCCTGCAGCTTAAATGATACATCCTAGGCTGCCACAAATAAAGTATGACCACCCAGCTCCTTAGACCTATATCTGCCTTACAGGGATATTTAAAAATCCTGTATTCATTGAAAACAGGATTGAATACCTCTCTTCACTCTGGGAGCTGATGAGAAAACCAAGATGGTGGCCAGTGTACCCCAGGGTGGATGGTAGACTGACCACCTCCATGGCCTGATTCTCCAGTCCTTTGTAGTGTTCTCCCATTCTTGGCTAATGGTGTTTCGCAAAGTGACGCAAGTAGAAGTTTGAAAAGCTCAGTGTATCTTGCTAACATCTGCCACCACTCTGAGCATGCGCCCAACTTGTCCACTGGAGGGCAGGAGACATGAGGGGCAGTAATTAGTGACTATGACTGAGACCATCCTGGGTCAGCCAAGGCCATTTGACTCCAGACATGAGCAAGCCAAGCTGAGACCAGCCTAAACCAACCTGCCAAGTCATGAGCTAAATGGATGCTAGTGACTTTAAGTTACGGTGCTCCAGAGTCACTTGGTACTCAGCATTGTCATGGCAGAGACCCTTGATATAACCAGGATTGCCTTTAGCGCAAGGATTTCCTTTTATCAACTTCTCTCAAGTTCACCATACAGTAATTTCTTTATAAATTATTTTGCATAGGGACTTCCCTGGTGGCGCAGTGGTGAAAAATTTGCCTGCCAATGCAGGGGACACGGGTTCGAGCCCTGGTCTGGGAAGATCCCACATGCCGCGGAGCAACTAAGCCCGTGTGCCACAACTGCTGAGCCTGTGCTCTAGAGCCCTCGAGCCACAGCTACTGAGCCCGTGGGCCACAACTACTGAAGCCCATGTGCCTAGAGCCCGTGCTCTGCAACAAGAGAAGCCACCGCAATGAGAAGCGCACGCACTGCGATGAAGAGTAGCCCCCGCTCGCTGCAACTAGAGAAAGCCCGCGTGCAGCAACGAAGACCCAATGCAGCCAAGAATAAATAAAAATTTTTAAAAATTATTTTGCATGGAAATTGTGTATTTCCTTGTGTATCTCACTAGATGGGAAACTCCTTAAAGACACAGATCCTACCCAGTTCACTGTTGTGGCCTCAGTGCTTGGCTGTTTAATATCACTTGTCTCTCCAGATCTTCCCTTTCACTTTGGCAGCCTATTTGGACATTGTCTGACCGATTGACCTCAGTTCCACTTTCCTTTTACCCTGATTTTACTAGTCTTGTCCTCACTATAAGAAATACCCCTATCAGTATTAGTGATGTTAGTAAACTTTCCGCTGAATCAAGAAGGGCCAAAAACAGCTGTTACCAAAGGCAACATGATAGAAGAGGAGATGGGCAGCAAAAAGCAACATATGTCCAGGGCGAGAACATGGTTCTAGACAGGAAGAGCATCATGTCCAAAAGGCTGAGACAGGAAAGTGATCTGATCAGTAAGCCATGGCATAAGGTGTCAGCCACAGGTCAGGATGTGTCAGTCATGGCACTGTCATCCTTTCTACATCCATAGCCTACTTTCCTGTTTAGAGGGTGAAGTTGTTCCCTTAATCTCCAGGCTTGGATTTTGTCATCTATAGATGGATTTCACAACAGCGACCACCCTACCTGGCCATACCATCACGGCTGAATAGCGTTCCCTTGCTGTGTCGCGCCTGCAGGAATGACTGCCCAGGGGTAAGGTCAAGGATGGCTGCCCCTGCCCAGCGCCTGCTGCCCTCTGCCCGGAGCCCTATTCTCTGCCAAGCCAGCCACTGCCAGTCCTTACCCGCTGTTGCCAAGTTATTTTTTTCCTCATCGACCCTGTCTTGATTCCAGTAATCTCATCACACTTCACAGTCTGAGTCTAAGTAGCGACGAGTTTGATTTTCTGGGAAGGACCTATCCAAGAAAACTACTTTATTGTTGAAGAAAAAGTTCATGAACGTGTCTAGCAAGTAGGTGAAACCTACTCGGGTGACAGATAATACCCCAAGTTTCCCTTCTTCCTTCAGCAACAAAGTAGGACCTCTATCGTTTCTCTGTATTTGTGTTCATCAGGATACTGGTAATAAAGCTTGCCAAATATTAAAGTCAGCAACTGTACAGCTGATTTTTGTCTCCAATTTCCTTTATTTTCCCATTAGAAAAAATATGAAACATATAAAATAATACACAAGAGTCAAATGAATGCCTTCTATTTGTCATCCCGTTGGAACTATTATTAATATTTTTCTAGTCTCACTTTCTGCCTCCCACATGGAAAGCAAAAGCAGACATCGCACTACTTAATCTCTGATAACCTTACCATCTTCTTAATGTTCCAAATAAATTGCTTTTTATAAATCTGTATTGGAAAGATGATTAGAATTAAGAAGCAGAGTGGAAGATATTAGGCTTATAAGTTGCATATCATTTTCCACGTAAAAAATTGCGTACAGTTAAATTTTTTTCCCCTCTACAGTCTTCAAGGACAACGGAAGCCCTACAGAATCTGCTTATTTCAAATCTTATTCATTTCATTATGAACAAAGTAATTAGGAAGGTTTTATGCTTGGCCCTAACTGACTTGATCAACTGTATTTCAAAAGATTTATAAGGTGAGCCTGTTAACATAAAGTCAAGACCATAAAAGAAAGGCAAAACATAATAAACTTCTGTTTCTAAAGCTCAAAGTTCTTACGTGGCCCGAGGCCTTAACAGGGGCAGTAGTTCTGGACTTGGGACCAGGCCTACTTCTCCGTAAGAAGGTGTCAACCTTGTTACAGCATCTCTGTGGAAATGTCTGCCTTAGTTTGCAAGGGCTGCCATAATAAAGTGCACAGACTAGATGGCTTACACAATAGAAATTTTATTTTCTCACAGTTCTGGAGGCTGTAAGTCCAAGATCAAGGTGTTCCTTTGAGGCCTCTCTTCTTGGCTTGTAGATGGGCGTCTTCTCACTGTGTCGTCACATGCTCTTCCCCTGTGTGTGTCTGTGTCCTGACATCCTCTTCTTATAAGAACACTGATCATATTGTATTAGGGTTCACCCATACCCTTATTTTATCTTAATTACTTCTTTAAGACCCTACCTCCAAATGCAGTCACATCCTGTGGTACTGGGAGTTAGGCTTCAACATATGAATTTGGCGGGGGGGAGACACATGGCAATGTCCTAGCTGAGTGAGTTGTTAAGAGAGTTAAGTGAAAGAGAGTTTGTGAAAGTTACCGGTAAACCACTACACAGTATGTGTTTATTGTTTGGTCATAACGCATCTTTAATCTACCAGAATTTAATTATGTGCGTCCAGTCTATTGAGTGCTGAGCGAGCTGCTCTCAGAATCCTTACATTTTAGGAATCCATCATCTTAAAGAGAAATCAAAATGAACACATGTTAAATGAAAAGCATATGAACTGGTCAGATTTTCAGCAGGTGCAAACTTGAGTAATCCAGTCCAAAGAAGGGCGCTCTGGTCAGGCCAGCAGGGTGGTGTCTGAACAGTGTTTTGGAGGAGAATTAGGATTTTATACGGTGGGATGAAGATGTGAGAATGACTTATTGTCTTCTGGGTATAGAATAAAGTATGGCCAGACCCTGCACTTTGCTGAGAGGTCGTGGAAAACAAAGTTAAACAGGTTAAGACAGGGGAAGATTGAAAAAGACTTGAAAAGGCTAGCTGATGAGTTTTGGGATAATGAAGAAAATTATATCTAAGCCATGGATATAATTATTTCCATATCAATGTATTCATTCTGGATTTAACGATTTCCTAATAATGAAAACAGACAACCCTAAAAAAAGAAGCCAAAGGGAAACTCCTCAGTGGGATAATCATATCTGCTGTGATTTTATGCTTTATTTTCTGTTCACAATAATATTGGGCCAGTGTATTAGTTATCTATTGCTGTGTAACAAATGTGTCCCTGAATCTTAGCAGCTTAAAGCAATGTTTATTATCTCACGTCATTTCCTATGCTCATGTAACCGGCAGCAGCTAAACTGGGTTAGTCTGGCTCAGAATCTCTCCTGAGGTTGTAGTCAAACTGTCAGCTGAGGCAATGGGGTCCACTAAGACTGGAGGATCTTCTTCTAATTTCACTCCCGTGGTCATGAGGAGGCTGTCTGTGGTTCTTCACTAGCTTTGGCCAGAAACTTGTTTCCTGCCATGCACTTGCCATGTACTTACAACATGGCAACTGCCTTCTTGTACCACATTGAATGGTTTGAGAGAGAGAGTGAGAGAGAAAAGAGAGAGAGAGAGGCAAAAGACAGACAGGAGGGCATTCTGCTGACCAAAGAGGGGCCCACTTGGAGGCTGTTTGCTGCAGCCAATAATAAGGACATGCTTTTAAAAATAACAGCCTTTGTCAATACTGCATTGAAATTTGCTCTTTATATTATCAAGGGGGAATGAGTTCTCACCTGTTTCTTTTCATTCTAAAAAAATAAATCAGGGTTAAAATCCTTCAGGAGTTTTGCTGTTCTTCAAATACCTTCTTTGGTGAATTAATTCTAAGTTGAACATTTGCCTTATCTTGATGTTTATCAACCAAACTTAACTACTTTTGTAACTCTGTAAGTAAAATTTCAGGTATAGAATAAAGGTGAGGAGTAGATTCACATGGGTTTGGGGGTTAAAGGAAGTCACTTGCAGGAGTCAAACAACAGATGCAGAGACATTGGTAAGATCCTCAAGAGTGTTGTACTGGAACAGACTAAGATAGAGGCGTTATTTAAAGACTATTCAGCACACAAACTGAGATACCTAAGGAAGTTTAAGCACAAAATAACACTCTTGGTAATGCAAGTGATGCTTATTATTTCTGGAGCTCACGAGAGGAGCAATCTAGCTGGGTGAGCAGTATTTTGACTGTACTGGTAGGAGGTGGCCGGGAAGGTTAGTTCAAGGGGACAGCTGGAGAATTCATGACTCCGTGAAATGAAGTGGAAAGCAAAGAATCTGCAGCACTTGTCGCTTTTAACTTTTTGGATGTGAGATCTGAATTGGACATCAGACACACACTCTAGCATCCAATCTAAATAAACACTTTTTCATGAAAAAAAATGATAAATGGCATCTCTCGGAATATACAAGGAAAGAAACAAGGAAAGAATAAATCTGAAGGTTCTTGATTTGTGAAAATTAAGAAATAGAAATATGAATAGAAAACCATCAGTTCTCTGTCACTGGGGTTTCTGAGAAAGATAAACTGTTGGAAACTCTGGAATAAATACCACTTGTAGGTTCCCAGCATCGGTGATATACGTGTTCCATCAGCCTTAGAAAGGCAAAATCTACATACTTAGGGCTGGAACCATCCGATTCATGTGGCTAGGGCAATGTTGCGTGAGAAAAATGTGCTGTCTGTATGTGTGTGTGCATGAGAGCACAGGGAAGGGTCAGTTGAGGCAACTTCAGGACCCTGAAGCCAAATTGTATGTAAATGTATAAAACAATAAACCACGGAGTGACGTACGCTTATGACGTGTCTGTAATTCTGAGGCAAGATTGTTAAGTCAGAAGTAACTACTTTCCAAAACAAAATGCAGGTATGGATTTCGACCTTCTATACTATCCATCCAATGTCACTGTCATGAAATTCTTAATCAGATTTGGACAAGGGGCCCCTTATTCCATTTTGCACTGAGCCCTGCAAGCCATGCAGCTATTCCAGGCCCCTGGTTTCACGTTCTTTCCATTGTTGACACAGCACAGCCTTAAGAAAGCCACTGGCTCCCCCTGGTGCCTACGTGCCTTGGGTGAGAGCCTCAAGAGGTTCTCTGTACCTCTGTCTACTCACCTCGAAAATGGGGCTGGTGACAAGCCCCACTTCATGGGGTGCCCTAAACTAACATGGGCCTAGCGCTCGTCACTGCCTGGCATGGGTAAGGGCGTGCACGTGTTAGCAGCCCTTTTTATTGTGTTTAGTTGCTTTTACTGCGGAACTGGTAAGGGAAAAAAAATCCAGTCCAGACTGCTAACCACCCTGTCGGACCAACACTCAACCCCTACTCCCTAGCTGCATGTATAAAAGTGATATAACCAACCCATCAAGGGCTCAAGGTCACTTTGTACACACTTGCAATGAAATAACTAATTTGGCCAGTTGGTGATATAACTCTTAGATAAACCACACACACACACACACACACACATTACTATTTAAGGCTGTGTGAGAACTTAAGATTAGTCATATCACTGGAACATAGATGGGCTTGTTGTGCTCAAAATAAATTCTAACCATTACAAAGAGACCCCTTATCCAATTATGGCCTATCCTGAACAGAAGAAGGAACAAGCCCTGGGGGTTTTGGGGGAAGAGTGAGGTTGCAGTGGGAGACGACAGGGGAACAGGAGAAGCTGGCATCTGGTGGTGGGGGACAAAATCGCCCTGTGTATCCTTCAGCAGTAATATTTTTGTTCAATGAATCCGTGGACCCACGATCCCACTGAATACCCCCATGGGAGTGATCCAGGTTACCCCATTTCCCTCATCTCTCGATTCCAAACAGACAGCATTTCACAGAGGTAACCATGTCTTTTGAAACAGTGAAAGAGTAAATTCAAAGTCCTTATAGATTCCCCTGTAAATTAATAAAGAGTTTATGATAAAAATGCCATGCCCAGTATGAATACATAAGAAGACATTACTTTTTGCTTATGTTTGAAGGGCAAAGCTCATTTAGAGTTTACATTCTTCAAATACGTTCATTGTCAAGGTGCTGGTCAGTAAAAATTAACATGGTTATTGGATGCACTCTGAACCAAAATGTAGGGGGTTGTGAGTCTAATTATTATACAAGATATTTTTAAAACTTTAACTAATTTGAATCATACTATTAGCTAATTTGCACACCCGTGACATGATCCTTCCCTGGTAGAGAAGAACAAAACAGACAACCAGGCTAATGGAAATGCTGCACATAATGAAACTGGAGGAGGGTCATGGGTCCCCTGGGTGACAGGTGTTATTAAAATTTGAAAGGACATTATTGTTACAGTTGGGCAGGGAATTTCGAATATTGGCATTGCAGGCCATTAAGGCCATCTGTCTTGTACAATGTGCCTGGTGATGTTAAAGAAAACAGGAATAAGCTGCGATATATTTGAAATAAGGCACAATACTTAAACCACTTATCTTGAAACACCGGCATTCTCAATAAGACGCCATTTCTGAATTTCAAACTCTGATACTGCCAATACACAGAGTCGACCCATCTTCCTCCCTGTTTACTTCTTCCCAATATTTTCAAGTGGAGGCTTCACGACTAGAGATAGGAATGCAAATTGCTCATACTCTGAGTCAGAATCTATCATTTGCATGCAATTAGATGATTCGCATAATATTGTGCTCCTGGGAAAAGATTGCCTGAAAAATACCTTCACTATTTCTTCCACCACACAAAACGTATGAGGCTAGAGTAGTCATGTAGACACTGTTCCTTTAAAATATCTGCTAAATGAGTTCTTTTCTGCCTCTGATGTTCACATTTCTAGATCTTCTCAAATTTGATCACATCTTTATGCCTTCGAGGTACACTGAATGTTGCAGAGTTCATTTCTGTCTACTTAGACCCTTCCAGCTTCACTGGTATGACAGACAGAAGAATTATAATACCTCAGGGTACAATGATTCCTTGGTTATGCCTGAAGTCACCCTGGATTTGCCTCTCTCTGATTCAAATCCCTGTCTATTTTGCAACCTAACAGGTCTTTCCCAGCACTACTGCCCATGACCTTCTAAGCACTTACCCTGCTGATCGATGGTGTCACGAATTGCTGGTCTCTGGATCCATTAACTCAAATTATTCAGGCTAAATGTTACCTTGTTATTTCCCATATGTATGTTTAACTTCCCTTGTTCCCTTTTAAATATTAGATTCCTTTCCTTGGTGGTACTTACAACACTTACCAAACTGGGATCAGTTCAGAAGCAACAAAGGCATTGCTGTTTGTCCTTATTTTCCAGCCAAAAATAAAGATGCATAACAAATTCAGTACAGTGTTAATCCCCGTAGGTCTTCAATAATAACATGTCTTGAAGTTAGTACATCATAATTTCGTTGAATTTGTCAGTATTTGCCTCTTTCATAGCACATAATTTTGAACTAATTTCATTTCTTTATCTTCTTACACAGAAGGAGATAGCTTTGAAAAGAAGAATTTTGTTTTCAAATTACAAGGTACTTTGTACCACGTTTTTGGGAAATATTGAAGCTTGAGTTCAAAGTCCTTGCAGATTCCTCTGTATATTAACAAAGAGTTTAGGAGAAAAATCTTGTGCCAAAAAGGTACCAGTTTGATCTGCCTTTGTGTTCACTTTTAATGTTTTGTCAAGAAAACAGGTGCTGAGAAGGTATGTAATTAAAAATACTCAGTGGGGTCTGTAAAGAGCCTGCAGTAATCAATGCACAGGGATTTCTGTTCTGAGCTACTCCACGCTAAACCCAACAGGCTGGGTTGTGTCCAAAGGAGGGGGTCCAGCTGCGGGGGGATCTGAAAAGGGGGCTTTACGAGGACAGGCTGAAGGAAAGGAGAGTGCTTAGTTTGAAAGTTAAAGCTGAGAAAAATGTAATAATTGCCTTGTGTATGTTAACATGTCATGCTTTGGGAAAGGGATGATGCTTAATTGTGTTATTTCACGGGACAGAAGAGGAAACCCAGGTGGTTGTAAAATAAAGTGGGGAGGAGATCTAATAGCTAAAGATAACGAAACTGGAATGGGCTTCCTGGGAAGGTCTTGAGTTCTCTGCCATGAAAAATCCTGCAAAGGCTGCGTGGAAGCTCCTGAGCTCCTTTTTGCACTGGGTTGTTAAGGAGTGTGTGTGTGTGTGTGTGTGTGTGTGTGTGTGTGTGTGTGTGTGTGTGTGTGTTGGGGGGTAATCTCTGGGTGATTCTCTATTGTCTTCTATCTGAAATTTAGAAACTTATAAATAGACATGGAATCCATCAAAATAGGAACACAGAGTGGCAAGAAATTGATCATCGACAGAAGGAAGAGGAATCGGGATGCCTCATTTGAATCTTTCCCAAGAATTGTATGTTTCTGCTCTTGGCATCCAAACCTCAAGTACGGAGACCCCAGAAGTCATTTCTAGGGATTAGTGTATATTAAAGATGGTTCTGATCACCAAATTCCAGTGTGTGTGTGTGTGTGTGTGCGTGTGTGTGTGTGTGTGTGTGTGTGTGTGTGTAGGGGGGATGGGAGGGTATTTTCCCCACCCCATCAAGCAATTTCTAGCAGCATCAGCTCAGTGTCGTGCAATTCAACTCGATTCAACTCCAGGACTCTATCTACCTGGAGACAACCTCAGGTTCTTCAGGTTAAGGGCTCAGTCTCCACTTCAGATGCCAATCGCAAACCCAGGTTCCCACCTGCTTCTGACCAACCAGCTATAGGTTGGAGGTTCCAACAGCCCTTTCCTTGGGTTCGATTAGGTTGCTAGAGCTGCACACAGAACTCAGAGGAACGCCTCACTTACTAGATCACCAGTTTATTATAAGAGAATGTAACTCAGGAACAGCCAGATGGAATAGATGCATAGGGCAAGGTACAGGGAAAGGGCATTGAGCTTCCACGCTCTGTTGGAGGGTACTGCTCTTCCCAGATCTCCACCCATTCCCCAAGCCAGAAGATCCCCGAACCCGGTCCTTTGGGGTTTTTATAAGTCTTCATTACCTAGGCACAACTGATTAAATCAATGACCACTGGTGATTGATTTAACCACCAATCCCTCTCCCCTCCCCAGAAATCAGGAAGTTCTAACCCTCCATCGATGGTTGGTTCCCCTGGCACAGGTTAGCCCTTAGGTTAGGTCCAAAAGTCACCTCACTGACCTAACAAAAGACACCTTTATGGCTCTCAAGGCTTAGGAAGTTCCAAGGGTTTTAGGAGCTCGGCGCCAGTAACAAGGATGAAGGCCAAATATATATTTTTCCTTATAAATCACAGTATCACAATGTGTCATAGACCAGGCATATGCTCATCTCTGCCTAACTCCACTCCCCTTAAACCAGACCATGGTTTTAGGTGAGTTGGAAAATGCACTTAAAACTAGTTGGATGCATCAGCGTGATGTAGGCTGGACCAGGATTAACAGCACCCGGTCAAACTGTCAACCACAGAGAGATGTGTGCTTAGGATGTATCTGTAACCCTGAGGAAAGACTGATGAGTCAGGAGTAACTACTTTCCAAAACAAACATGCAAATATGGATTTCGACCTTATATACTACTCATCCAATTTTAAGAAAGTGACCTGTTGGGCTTCCCTGGTGGCGCAGTGGTTGAGAGTCCGCCTGCCGATGCAGGGGACGCGGGTTCGTGCCGCGGTCCGGGAAGATCCCACGTGTCGCGGAGCGGCTGGGCCCGTGAGCCATGGCCGCTGAGCCTGCGCGTCCGGAGCCTGCGCTCCGCGACGGGAGAGGCCACAACAGTGAGAGGCCCGCGTACCGCAAAAAAAAAAAAAAAAAGAAAGTGATCTGTTAATAACAAAAAGGGCTTAAGGGCAGTTTCTAATGAATGGCCACTATCAACTCCTCTCCCGGTGATGCCGTTCCCTCTGCATCTGGGTCACGTGAGTACCAGCACCTGGTGCCATCTTCTGAGTTGTCACGACACAAAGGGACCCTGTAACTAATTAGCCGCCCAGCTGGCATGGTCTTTAGCTCAACTCATCATGAAAATGCAAACAATGGTGATCAGACATGTCTTCTGGCAAAGTTTGATGGGGACCATCTCAGAGAGTGTGCTCTGGATCTAGACTGATTCAGTTACTGGTTCTAGCCCCTGCATTTGTAGACTGAAAGTGAAACGGAGCAGGGCCGTATGGTCTATGCCGCCCATGTCCTCAGCCTGCCTTTTGTCTGTGGAAAAACTTTAGCCAAAGAATAAGTTTAATCAGAGAAGTGAGAAAATGCAGAAACAAAGGAAAACAGTCCAAGGAGACCAAATAATAATAGTTTAGTCATTAAGCGAAGTCAAGGACCTTTAGTTCCTCCTCAAGGGCTATAGATAATCTTTTGAGCCATGTCCTGTGAGCTGTCTTATAGACACTGAAACCCCATCAGGTGGAGAAATTAACTACATAATGACCAGACTGTAGCCATGACACAAGCTGCCACAACTCTGAGAACTGGCCCCAAGAAATGAGAACAAACCAACCTTGGAACTGAAGATTAACTGTACCTAAAACAATCACGATGACGCTGGTCAGACCACCAGTGACCAATATCAAGATGACTGTCAGAGCTGACTGTGCTGTTTCTGCATGTAGCCCCCTGCCTCAGTCTATAAAAGCTCTTGCCCCGTGATTGTCAACGCGGGGGAGTCGGCCTTTGGACAGGCATCTGCCCTCCCTGCAACCGTTGCTGGCTTCTGAAATAAAGCAAACCTTCCTTTCCACCAACATGCCTTTTTTTTTTTTTTTTTTTTTTTTTTTTGGTACGCGGGCCTGTCACTGTTGTGGCCTCTCCCGTTGAGGAGCACAGGCTCCGGACGCGCAGGCTCAGCGGCCATGGCTCACGGGCCCAGCCGCTCCGCGGCACGTGGGATCTTCCCGGACCGGGGCACGAACCCACGTCCCTTGCAACGGCAGGTGGACTCTCAACCACTGCGCCACCAGGGAAGCCCAACCTGGCTTCTTTATTGGCTTTTGAGCGGCCGGACCCCGCTTTCGGTTACAAAAGCAGCCATAGACAATACACAAGGCTATGAGCATGGCTGTGTGCCAATGAAGCTTTAGTTATGGACACTGAAATTCAAACTTCATATAAATTTCATGTTTCATAAATTCTTCTTTTAATATATGCCAACCATTTAAAACTGTACAAACCATTAATAGCTCATAGGCCATGCAAAAAAAAAAAAATTGGGATTTGGTTTGTAGGCTATAGTTTGCCGACCCCTGCTAGCATGTTATAAAAACTACTGCCTTAATCCCACTACCGGGCACATACCCTAAGAAACCATAATTCAAAAAGAGGCATGTATCACAGTGTTCACTGCAGCACTATTTACAATAGCCAGGACATGGAAGCAACCTAAGTGTCCATCAACAGATGAATAGATAAAGATGTGGCACATATATACAGTGGAATATTACTCAGCCATAAAAAGAAATGAAACTGAGTTATTTGTAGTGAGGTGGATGGACCTAGAGTCTGTCATACAGAGTGAAGTAACTCAGAAAGAGAAAAACTAATACCATATGCTAACACATATACATGGAATCTAAAAAAAAGAAAACGGTTCTGATGAACCTAGGGGCAGGACAGGAATAAAGATGCAGACGTAGAGAATGGACTTGAGGACATGGGGAGGGGGAGGGGTAAGCTGGGACGAAGTAAGAGAGTGGCATGGACATATATACACTCCCAGATGTAAAATAGATAGCTAGTGGGAAGCAGCTGCATAGCACAGGGAGATCAGTTCGGTGCTTTGTGTCCACCTAGAGGGGTGGGATAGGGAAGGTGGGAGGGAGACGCAAGAGGGAGGGGATATGGGGATATATGTATATGTATAGCTGATTCACTTTGTTATACAGCAGCAACTAACACACCATTGTAAAGCAATTATACTCCAATAAAGATGTTAAAAATAATAAAAATAAATTTAAAAAAAACTACTGCCTTATTTTAAAATATTTTTGGGATGTGACATGGCCACTCTCAAAATTGGGACAGAACTGTAGTGATTGTGATCCTTATTGTTTGTGCTATTTGGAAAGGTGACCTTTCAAAGCATTTGCACAGAGCTTACAGAAGAGTGCCATTGCTGGTTGCTGTCACTGCTGTGCAATCGTCAGGTCTCTGACCCTACTATAAGCTCTTGCCTCTCTCTTACAGCCTGCTTGTCTGTGGCACAATGGTCCTGGCTCCTGGAGATGGCTGTGTTGAGCACAGGCACCTGTGGGGTGCAGTTAAAGACAGCATAGTTACATATGGGAGAATGGAAATTTCCAATTTGCAAAGTCCAATTTAATTAGAGGAGTGGACCCTACCTACATGACAACAAAGAAGGCTCATTGATTGCTCTTGATCCCACAGGAAATCAAGACTAGCTTATCAATCTTGTTTGAATAGAATCTGCTGAAGGCAACATGAGAATGGCACGATTCAGTGTAGACACTGTGTTTACTTCCCTGATATTGGCATGACCCGTGAAGGGCAAGGATGGCTCTCACATATTCATAACTATTTGGAATTGGGTAATGGAAAGTGACAAGTTTATCTAAATACAAATCCAATGTGGGCTTAATCTCATTTGGTTGTAATAGAAATTTCAGCGAGGAGCGGGTCTGCTTGAAAGATGCCTTTTTCTAGCACCATGGCTTCTACTCCAACCTACGATTCAAGTATCAGAGAGACAGAAATTAACAACTAACTACATGTATAATAGTACATAGTTACGTTTCCAAAAGAAAATGCCCTAGGTGAAAAAAATGCAGAAACTTGGCAAAAATAGAGAGCAGCTAGCATTCCTTAGCCATCGAGAGAAACTTGTGATACACTTGAAAGCCAAACAGAACCAGTGGTTCATGGGCTGACAAATCAGTGGAGTCCATCCCAGCTTCAGGATGGGCATGAGAACCGAATCCTTTCACAGACCATTTATTCAGGGCCAAGTTAGACCCGAGCCAATATAATTCTATCTCAAAAGATGCCAGTCTTCTGTAACCATGGCAGAAGTCCCAGTTGAGCAATATCCCATTTCCAACCACAAAACAGCCTGGTTGAGAGAGATGCTTATTAGTTTTGTCCTGAATGCTTACAGCCTTAGTTTTCCTAACTTCTTACCAGCATCTGTTGGCACTTATTACCAAGTCTCTCCCTCTTATTATAGTCTTAAATTGTATGCTTCTGTCTGACTTTATATTAGAACAAAATAGAAACGTACGTGTTTTACTGATGAATCAAATGTGGGCTTTTCTTTGTCTTGAGAAGATATGCGATGCGGTGGCCAAGAAGCGGATGATGAATGAGGCAAATATGGGAGCATGATTACAGGAACAGTCTCTGTCTTCCAAGGAGAGGTGTTGAGCCACTTACACACAGACCGTCGGGGTACACGAGATTTATTTATTCATTATTCTAAAATGTATTGTATTGGAGTATAGTTGATTTACAATGTTGTGTTCATTTCTGCTGTACGGCAAAGTGATTCAGTTATACATATATCTACATTCTTTTTCATATTCTTTTCCATTATGGTTTATCACAGGATATTGGATGTAGTTCCCTGTGCTATACAGGAGGACCTTGTTGTTTATCCATCCTATATATAATAGTTTGCATCTGCTAACCCCAAACTCCCAATCTACCCCTCCCCCACCCCCATCCCCCTCGGCAACCACAAGTCTGTTCTCTATCTCTGTGAGTCTGTTTCTGTTTTGTAGATAAGTTCATTTGTGTCATATTTTAGATTCCACAAATAAGTGATATCATATGGTATTTGTCTTTCTCTTTCTGACTTACTTCTGTTAGTATGATAATCTCTAGGTCCATCCATGTTGCCGCAAATGGCATTATTTCATTTTTGTTTATGGCTGAGTAATATTCCATTGCGTATATATACGACATCTTCTTTATCCATTCATCTGTCGATGGACATTTAGGTTGTTTCCATGTCTTGGCTATTGTAAATAGTTCTGCTATGAATGTAGAGGTGCATGTATCTGTTTGAATTATAGTTGTGCCTGGATATATGCCCAGAAGGTATTGCTGGATCATATGGTAGCTCTATTTTTAGTTTTTGAGGAACCTCCACACTGTTTTCCATAATGGCTGCACCAATTTACATTCCCACCAACAGAGAGTATGCAAGATTTAAATCACAAGCCCTGCTTTCTACTTTTATAAGAAAAATATCATAGCTGTTCACGTTTGACTGAGTCCAGTTTTCAGTTTGAATAATGGCAAAAAAAATAAACATACATTTCAGTACCAGGCTATTTACTTGATCCATTTGAGCATCAAATGGTATGATCAACTTACATCTGGACCAAGTCCCCATCTTGTGCTGAAGTTATGTTGGTTAAAGAAGTGCTTTGCTTTTGTACCTATTTTTAAATAAAATGGGTATATTTTTAGGGCAATAATATATGTATATATTTCAAAGACTGAATATTTTTAAAGACATAGATGTATATCTTTTAAAATATTCATTCTGTGACCAAGCAATTTATTTCCATTCTAAGAATTTATCCTAGGGAAATTATCAGATTTCTCTTACAAGAATATTTGTTGAAGCACGACTTATCAAAGGAAAATTGGAAATAACTTAAGTAACTAATTCTTTGAGTGAGCCTCTTCAAATTGTACACCCCTTTAAGAAAAACCTAAGTAGTATTTTGTTGTTCCTGAAATGAGCCATTAAACACATTAAGGCGTCTGGCTATTTCATGCTTCACTAGATTAAGCGGACGGAGGCCCTTTAGCTTCTACAAGTGTAGAAATGGCAGGTAGCTGTTTGAAGGGCAACAACATTAGCATTGAAAACCCCGTACAGAATTAAGGGGGTGGAGAAAAGCTATGTGAAAAACTCAGTAAAGAAAAAATCTTCATACCCAAATCAGAGAATTATTTGCAGGATGCTGTGTATACCCAATTGAATATACTCAGTTGAAATCGCTAAAAAAAAAAAAAAAAAATGTATTTTTATTCAAGGCAGTTTGTAAGAATAAGATTTCATTTCAATGGGAAATAGAATGACACACCAAACGGGAATCTTTGGGTTCTTTTCTGATGAATTGCTATTCAGTAGAACATGTACTGTTTTGGACAGAGCCATCAACCACAGCAAAGACCTCAAGGTTAGAAGGGTTTGTCTGAATTGTGTTCAAGAGGCTTTGTGTCTACATCGGAGAACCCAATTATATGGCTGCTTCTCTTGTCCTGCCATCTGTCACAGAAAGCTTTTCTTTCACATAAATTCTGTTTACTGAAATTACCTTGTAAACCACTTATTTTTCAATGTTATGGGAGAGAGGGATAGATTTCCCTATTCGGGCAAATCATGAAATTCCAGGAAGACTGAGGAACTTTTCCAGGCTGAAGAAGCCTGAAAAAATGTGACAACTGCCATGCTCACTTCTGATCCTTTGATATAAAAGACATTATTGGTGCAATTGGCAAAATCCTGATGACACCTGAGGATTTTAAAGAAATAATGAAATGCATCAGGATTAATATTCTGACTTGATGTTGAGTTTTACTTTTTATTTTTCTTTTTGGAACACTAGTATTAAGGGCTGTTGGAGCAATCAATGGGTTGGCCCCTAACCCTCACGGTCCTGGGGGAAAAAAAGTTTTTTGTGTTGTAGTTCCAACTTTTTTGTAAAGTTGTGATTGTTTCAAAGAAAAAAGGAAATACTTCTTTATACGTTATGTAAGCTTTTTAACCTCTCATAACTTTGATTTCTTTCTTTGTACAAGGTGAAGAAACGAATAGGATAATGGATGCATATGAAAACACCTTGCAAACTACAAGGCATTATTGAACATGTTATCGCTAAACATAATAATAACTATAATAATCATATACTGCGTTAACAAAACCGTTCATCGTTATTCCTTCAATCTTCTCTTCCTTCAACAGTTAGCAAATGTAACTGGTGTCAAGCATTGCTCTGGGTGTGGGAATGGCTTCTCAAACTAGACATACAGGAGAATTAAGTACAGTGAGGGAGAGAGAATAAGTAAATCATTTCTCCTGGAAGGTTATGATAAGGGCAGAGGTCATGTCAACTGCAGATTATGATGGGATGGCCAAGCTGGATCACATCAATCAGAACGTAGTGTCAGGAAAAGGGTTACAAAACTGTCATGCTTAAACTGAGTTTTGTAGGATAAGATATCATTTGAGGGGGGGAGGGATAAATTAGGACTTTGGGATTAACAGATACACACTACTGTGTATAATAGATAAACAACAAGGGCCTACTGGATAGCACAAGAAACTATATTATTTTGTAATAACCGATAATGGAAAAGAATCTGAAATATATACACATATATCTGAACCACCTTGCTCTACACCTGAAACTAACACATTGTAAATCAGCTATACTTCAATACAAAAAAAATAGATATCATTTGAAGAAGGGGAGAGAGACCGTTTTAGGCAGAGCCAGCAGAACGTATGACGCTCTCACACAGGTCGGGAGGGAAATGCCTTAGGGCTCCAACAACTGCCTCACTTCTGGTATCTTCCATTTCACCTCCTTTCTATCCAGGAATTGGGTGATGGGCTGGCCGAACAACTTGACAATCTCGAAGCATTCCTGTTAGCGTGTGCATGCTCTTGAACTGTTATTCTCACACAACGCTCAGATTTTAGGGCCTCTGCAAAACCTGGACACATCCTGTTTCAAGTTCACTGACCTGATGATGCCAAGAAAATGCTTGATTCTGAGAAATCACTGTGACATATCTGCAACCCCTAAAGGGCTGGCATTTGTCCAAGAGTCGTAGAAAGACTAATTCAGTTCTTTTTATTATTCTGTCTGCATCTCTGGTTAGCTGCCATCAGGTAAACACCAGTTGTTGACTAGGTTAAGGTGACCTCTAACCAGGTTAGATATACATTTAGCATGGGTAAGTGAAGACATCGAAATAGCATTAAACACACACTCACACATCCTTTGGATATTAGGCTCTATACTAGTTTATTTATTTTGCTCCATCTAAAAGCTAAAGGTTTTCTGATCAGTTTCAAGGCTGTGTCTTGTGAGCGGAGCAACATCTCTGCTGGCATGTGAAGCGTAAAAAGTCTGGACCTCACACCCAGCTTCCCAGCACCTGCTCCAGCACACAAACCAACGTGCTGTGTTGGTGACACATGCACACTGACGCAGCAAACTGTGAGCTCAGCTCCACCAGAGAGGATTCTGTGACTTGCTTTTTGTAACACAGGAGAGGAAGACAAGGATTTTTCTCTCATTTTTATTTTGGTTTTATTTTGAATCTGGTTTATACTTTTAGAAAAATTGGACAATAATAGCCAGAGCTCCCAAGTAACTTCATCCAGGTCTCCTTGAGGGTATCTAGGATGGACACATCATACTCTTCAATCCTTTAATATTTCAACATGTATTTCCTAAGAATAGGGTATTTTCTTATGTAACCACATATAGTTATGCAAATCAAAAGCTTTAACCTTGATACAGCACTTTAATCATCTACCATATACTGATACATTTCAAACTTGTCAGAGGTCTTAATAATGTTCTTTGCAGAATCTTTTTGTTTTGTTCTGCTTGTCCTTTAGTAAAGAGTCCAATTCTAGGTTTAGCCAGTAGGAACCTCTTCATGCTGCCACTTGGGTCCTTCAGACAGGTCTCTACAATTTTTGTTTGTTTTTTGGTTTGAGTACTTTCGTGCTTTGTAGTCAAAGGAGTTTTTTAAATAGCCTTAATTTTTTTAGAGCACTGTTTGATTCACGTCAATATTGAGTGAAGGATGCAGAGATTTCCCGTATAAACCCTGCCCCAGATAGGCATGGCCTCTGCCGTTTAATAACATGTATCCACCATTATGTTGTCATGCAGCGTAGTTTCACTGCCCTAAAAATCCTCTGTGCTCTTCCTACTCATCCCACTCTCCCCGCAATCCCTGGCAACCACTTATCCTTTTTGCTGTCTCCACAGTTTTGCCTTTTCCAAAATGTCATATAGTTGGAAAGATGCGGTATGTAGCCTTTTCAGACAGGCTTCTTTTACTTGGTAATATGCATTTAAGGTTCTTCCATATCTTTTCATGGCTGATAGCTCACTTCTCTTTAGCACAGAATATTATTCCAGTGTCTGGATATAGCCCAGCTTATTCATCCATTCACCTACTGGGGGACATCTTGCTTGCTTCCAAGGTTTGGTGATTATGAATAAAGCTATGTGCAGGGTTTTTGTGTGTGGATGTGTGTGTGGACGTAAGTTTTCAACTCCTTTGGGTGCGTACCAAGGAGCTTGGTTGCTAGGTCATATGTGAAGAGTATATTTAGTTTTGTAGGAAACCATCAAACTGTCTTCCAAAGTGTCTGCGCCATTTTGCATTCCCACCAGCAATGAATGAAGGTTCCTGTTGCTCCACGTCCTTGCCAGCATTTGGTGCTGTCAGTGTTCTGGATTTTGGCCACTCTAACAGGTGTGTAGTGGTATCTCATTGTTGTTTTAACTTGCATTTCCCTGAGGAGTGTCTCTTATTCACTCACGTTGCTCTAGCTCTCGCCCTGTTTCTTGTTATCATCCCATGGCCTTTGCTCCCTGAGGAGTGTCTCTTATTCACTCACGTTGCTCTAGCTCTCGCTCTGTTTCTTGTTATCCTCCCATGGCCTTTGCTTTTGCAGACCCCTTGGCAGGGGCTCAATCTTCCCTTTCTTCCCTTTCTGCTCAGATGATGCTTTGTCAGAGAGTCACTTCCTGGGCATTTATAAAAATACCATCCTTACCTCCATCATTCCCGATCTTTCTCCCCCTACTTTATAGTGTGTATCCCTTTCTGACATGACACACACTTATTTTTTATTCATCCTCTGGCTTCACATAACTAACATGCATTTCCCTGAGAGGAGGGAGCTTTTTCTATTTTGTTCACTGTTTTAACAACAACACCTACAATAGATCCTGCCACATAGAGATCCTCTCAATAATTTTTTTGTCAAATAAGTGAATCTCTCTTAATCTTCTGCTCGGTTCAGATTAATCTGTTTGTCAATATACTCGTTTATTAATTCCCCAAATCTATTGATTTTCTACAATCTTCCAGGTGCAGGAGATAGAGTAATAGATAAGGTTCATGATCCCCAGCTTCTTCCTTCATCCCTCCCTGAGTTTCGCAGTAACTGCCCTGTTGCTAAATTCAATGAATTCTTTTCCATCCTCTGTGAAGCATCCGGCACTTTACCATCTCCTTCTTTTGAAAATATATTTTCTCTTGACTTTACTCATTCTTTAACTTTCCTTTTACATCTCTGGTCACTTCTCAGCCTTCTTTGCTGTTTCCTTACTTCTACCTCATCCCTGTAGTTGATGTTCCTTGGGACTTGGTTCAAAGCCTCCTGTTCTCCTTCCAGATACTTTACGAAGTCAGTCATATACATTCTCATTTTTTAAAGTATGATTTATATGTTGATGGCATCAAAATTTCTGGATCCAGCTCAAATCTCTATTTATTCTTTTATCTATCTCCAGTTTCCAAAGAAAGTCCAACACACGGTAGGCTCTTAAAAAGATTTGTGGAATTGTTTGTTAAATTATTCTCTCCCCTAAGCTTCAGGAGCAAATATCCTCTGAGCATCTCTGCTTGAATATCCCATAAATACTTTAAAATCCACAAGCTCCATAGAAAACCCCAACCCCTCCTTCACCAAACTCCCATCTTTCTGTTTTGCTTCCTCATTGAGTGGGGCTGCCATCAACATGGTTGTCCACACTAGACTTCCACACCATTCTTGATTTCTCCTTTTCCTCAGCCCTCTATATCCAACTGGTCAC
This sequence comes from Lagenorhynchus albirostris, assembly GCF_949774975.1. Taxonomy (NCBI): domain Eukaryota; kingdom Metazoa; phylum Chordata; class Mammalia; order Artiodactyla; family Delphinidae; genus Lagenorhynchus; species Lagenorhynchus albirostris. Next base: position 75,049,445 of record NC_083112.1, on the reverse strand, counting down.
CAAGTCCTCTTGTTTTATCATTTAATTGCCTTTCAATTAACATGAAGCAGAAATGTCAGCGTCATCTTCAATCTTCAATGAAACTAGGGGATCCTTAAACAACCCCCCAACCAAAAAAAAAAAAAGGCAGAGTGTCACCCAAGAGATTTCAGGAGGAGCTTGCAAACTATATGCTCTATATATACATACTGAAAAGCCCAAAACTCTTATTTGCAGCTCAGAAGAGTGAGTGCAAAGGCAGATGTGGGAGCTTCGATGGATCAGATGTAGGTTAAAGAAGCAGAGAAGTTGGCGGGCCAAGCAGGAGCTCTACATGTTCAGTACTTTCTCTTTCTCTCATACACACACACACACACACACACACACACACACACACATATATGTCTCTTTTTTTGGCTTAAAACAATTCACGTTTATTCTTTTATAGCTCTGGAGGTTGGAAGTAAAAAATGAGTTTTATAAGTCTAAAATCAAAGTATTGGCAGGGCTGTGTTCCTTCTTTTTTTAAAAAAAATTTTATTGGAGTATAGTTGCTTTACAGTATTGTGTTAGTGTATACTGTATAGAGTGAATCAGCTATATATCTTTTTATATATTATATATACATATATATCTTTTTATATATCATAGTATTACACACACTATTATATACTCATATATATATTTATTCTCTCTCCACACACACACACACACACACACACACATCCATATCCACACATATGTGTGCATGTATGTGTATTTGTGTGTGTATGTTCAGATCACTACCACGCAGATCAAGATACACACCATTTCCGGCACCCAGTCGATTCCCCGGCGCTCCTTCCTAGTGAACATCTGGACCCTGAAGGCAGTCACTGTTCTCATTTCTATCACTATATATTGGTTTTGCCCGATCTTGATCCATACTACAAAATGGAATTGTACAGTATATTCTCTCTTCTTTTAAAAGATGAAAAAAATTTTAATAAATTGTTTTAATTAAAAGAGAAACTTATAAAATATACACACGTTCCAGGGACAAGGACAGTGGTACATAATTCTGTTGCCCTTAGGAGAACACATCTTCACTCCTGGAGAGCACTGTGGCAAATTCAGAAATGCATAAAGTCAGGACCAGGAGTATATTCTCTTTTACGTCTAGGTTTCTGCTCATCCTTATTTCTGTGAGATTCTTCTGTGTTGCATGTAGGAATCATTATTTCCTTTTCCTTTTCATTGCTGGGTTGAATTCCATTGTATAAACATCCCATACTGGTTTATCCATTCGCCTGTGGATTCACACCTGGGTTGTTTCCAGTTTGAGACTATAAGTAAAGATGCTGTGACATTTGTGTACACTCTTTCGATAGCCGTGTGAACTCATTTTTCTCACTTGATTGGTATTTACAGGTGGACTTTGTCTCTGGGGTGAGAGAGAGTAGAGACTTCGGCACTGTAAGCCACCCTAGGACTGCAAATTGCTCTTGTGTAAAGCGGTAGGGTAGGGAGGGTTGTTAAAATGACTTTTATGTCCAACCCTGAGTGAAAAGGAAAACTGCCGCAGTCCTGGTCTTCTAGCTTTCATGTAGCTTTTGGAAATTCAGACTTCTAATCCACTATATTTACAAATGGATACTGCTTGTATTTATGCAGCCTATTGATTTTACATATTAATTTTTCAACCAGCCAGGTTATTAAATTTTCTTATCTTATAAGTTCATTTAATACATTCAGTTCATTCCCTTGGATTTCCCTTTATTATTTGCAAACAATATTGTGTACTCCTGCTTTAGAATTTTATGTACTTTCATTCTCTTAAATAAATTACTTTAGTTGCTCCAAACAACTATAAGGAACAATAGTAGTATTGGGGGTTCTTTATTTCTTTCTGACTTTAATAAAAATCTTCTTGTCTTTTACCATTAATCATTATGCTGGGTTTTAAGATACACACTTGTAAATTCTTAATTTATTAGTAACTTTTATCAGCAATGATGTAGAATTTTATTAATTAGATGTCAGCCTCAATGAAGATTTGTTTTTTCTGCTTTGATACATTATTATGTTATAATGTATTCAGTTATTTCTAAGGGGAAGCTATTTGAGTATTTTCTCAAAAAATTTCTTCTGTAATTTCGTTTTTAGATTTTAAATGTTTTCTGAAGTCAACTTTAGACATTTCATTTTTCCTAAATAATCACCATTTCATCCAATTTTCAAATTATTAGCTTAGAGTTTGGCAGTGTAACCACATATAACTATTTTCTTTTATTTTGTATCTCTTTATTGTTGTTTTATTTTGTCTCTTTTATCTTGATTAAGCTAATTACTTCCTGGCTGCTATGCAAATGACCAGTTCTTGAATTTGTGTATTAGTTACAATGTTTCTGGATTGATAATTAATTGAAGCTTTTATACTTATCTCTTTGTCTTGCTTTCTATAACATTATTTTAATTGTTTGCGTAAGTTGAGTTTTTCTTCTGTTTTCATTCAAAACTTGTTTAATTCCTCATGTGTTTTCTGATATTTGCCCTTAATCTCGTATTCCACTTTATCTCTGAAATCCCCTGGGGTCTGTTTTAGGTTACATTTCTCCAAAGAGGAGTGGCATTTGTTTTTCCAGTCTCCTGGAATCACTACCATCCTGAGACTCCTTTAAGTTAAATTATTTGCTTAGGTTTTTTACAGCCTTGTAGGTAGTGTGAATTCATGTTGAAAACTGGCTGAAGAACTGGGTTGTGGTTATACAATTCTCAGAGGATTTCCTTTTCCTTCCACTTAGAGTGACTCTACATCCCCAGCCTGTTGTTACAGCATAATTATAAACAGTGACCTTTCCTCCCAAAAGTGCCCCAGTTTTGGAGACAAATTATGTGATGACTCGATGCTGAAGTCATGCCAGGTAAGTTTCCTTCCTGTCCCCTTTGGGGTGGCAGATTTATTTCTTGTTTTCTTTCATAGAAAGTGTGCTAACACTTTGGGGCCAGCTCTATTCAGGGGATTCATGCTAGACTTCTAATCTAGGGTGGCCCAAATCTACATATGTCTCCTTTCTCACTTGCCCTATGCAGCCAACAAAATAAAATCTCTCATGTATCAGAGTCCATGGCACAACCCTTGGAAGAGACGTTTGCTTGGAATACAGTCTGCAATATGAACAATAGTGGTGACCGTGGATTCATGCTGGCTCTAGACTTTATCCTCTATCGAGCATCAATCATCATAAAGTAGCTCTTTCTGTCTTTCAATATTTTTGCCTTGAATTCAAATACAATTTCATGATCCCTGAGTTCTTTTTGTGTACGTTTATCAGTGATTCTTCTCCTTTTCTTTATGTCCAAAAAGTCTTTGTAAGGTTGTTCTAGAATGCATCACTTTGTGTAAACAGATGTGGGTTCTATTTTTGATCAAACCAGAAAGATTTTCCTTTAATTAGTTTTTCTTACAATTGTTGATTTGACAAGAAGTTTGATCTCAGTTTTGCCATATTTCTTATATTTTCTTTTCCATTTCCCTTTGAATGACTTTTCTATTTTTTTCTCTTTTACTTCATGGTCTTTGTGTTTTTAATTTGGGGGGTGTGTGTGTGTGTGTGTGTGTGTGTGTGTGTGTGTGTGTGTGTGTGTGTTCCCTCTGAGTGTTTAGAAGGATTAGAGTCTGCATTTTTTTTCATATGGAAAATTCCTTTTTAAGTGTTAATAACATGTTCACAATGCTCTAAAAAAACTTAGGCAGGGGATACTGGTGAACAATGATAAGAAAAAAAGTTATATTTATATCTGGTTTCCTTTAATTTCCAGATGAGGAAATGAAAACATTATAAATTATTCTCCTTTCTCTTTTCCCTTCATCTTCCCTACATCACTAATATAATTAAGTTGTCATAATTTGTTTTTCCAAAGGACTTATTTATGCTCTTAAACTTCTACTAATTATGTTATCAGCTTTAGGTGATTCTTTTGATTCCCCACCATGAAAGACGTTGGACTCTTAGAACACGACTCCCCTCCTCTCCTTTCCCGTTTCCGTCTCCAGATTGGGTTGATGTGATGTCACGTGATTTATGTCATTTACTTCCTGCCCCAAACCTTTAGTTCAGGACTGAGATGGATTCAGTGCCTACCATTAATCTTTAACTCCAACATCTTCTTTCGTCTCTTGGATGGATTTGTTATCAAATAAAGATTTTTTATCTTCTTTCAAGAAGAATGCATAGTCCCTAAAAGCATGAATGTTTGAAAGTGTCCTTTCTTACTTGTTGACACTTCAGCTCTCTTGCAGACACTATACATTGACTGAGTAAAGTATTTCCAAACTCTTCTCCTCTGCCTTCTTCCCTTGCAGCTAGATGTGGCCTGAGAGACCTGTCTGAACCAGAGGCGTAAGCATCACACTCCTGGGAATCTCCCCTGTGGTGTTGGTTCAATGAATAAAAGACAGAGTGAGCTTGACTGGGCCTTGCCCTTTCATCTTGTCTTGGACACAGAGGCACTGCCTACAGGTAGAGGCAGACTCTTTCAGTCAACAATTGGCAAATGTGTCTGATGCCCGGATTGTCTCTCTGGAATACCAGTCCCAGCTTCTTCTATTTATAAAGGTTACAAGGCTAAAACCATGTTTTCCAGAACCCCTTGCAGCTAATTCTTGCATGTATAATACACGTGCATCCACCAGCTAGATGTATTTAAGTGATTACACTAACGCTGAATTAGGAAATATTGAAAGTTAGCATTATTAGAACCAACAAACCATATATATCCAAAAATGGCCATTTGAATGCAACTAGTATTAAATCTTAGGAAAATATATACAGCTTTAATATGTTTCAGCCATCAGAATTACCTTTTAAAAGGATTAGCCATCCATTTATTTTTAAATGAGTAGAAAGTTATTTTATTTAATAGTTCGAAAAGGTGCGACTTCCCTGGTGGCACAGTGGTTAAGAATCCGCCTGCCAATGCAGGGGACCTGGGTTTGAGCCCTGGTCTGGGAAGATCCCACATGCCGCGGAGTAACTAAGTCCATGCACCACAACTACTGAGCCTGCGCTCTAGAGCCCGTGAGCCACAACTGCTGAGCCCCCGTGCTGCAACTACTGAAGTCCGTGCACCTGTGCTCTGCAACAAGAGAAGCCACCGCAGTGAGAAGCCCATGCACTGCAAGGAAGAGTAGCCCTCGCTCGATGCAACTAGAGAAAGCCCACGTGCAGTAATGAAGACCCAGTGCAGCCAAAAGACAAAAAAGTTCTAAAAGGGGAAAAGATACAATGTACAAAAAAGGAGTTTTGATTTCCTATTGATCTTACATGGGTACAAAAAAACTAGATACTATTGTGTGGGAAAAAAAGAGTTCTTTTTAAAATAATGGGTGGAAAACACCTCAAAACAATACAATTTTCAGTAATACTAGCTCTAAACTCAAGAAAAATGGGGGGCAAACAATAGGCAGTTGATTTTTCACATAGGCCTTAGCAATATTTAAACCACACAAGGAGCTCACAGAGAAAAGCAGAGTGTGGCCAAAATGTTCAGTAATATGGCGAACGTGCATAGCAGCTCTTTATCAAGTGACTTTATGATGTATTTAAATAACAGAAAGACAAAAATAATTTTAATTAAAACATTTTAACTTGTCCAAAATAGGTGTTATTTTAGATATTATATAGATATTATTAATTTCACAAATATTGGCTGAGCGGCTAATATGTTCCCAACAGTTTTCTAGGCACTGACAATACAGTGGTGAACAAGTGTTTCCTCAAAATCTTACATTGCCTTAGAAGGAGGTCTGAGCCTGTGCCCACTGACGGGGAAGTGAGGGGTGTCGCCGCCCCTCCCCCAAGCGTCACTTACAGCTCAGGCAGCACCTACTACCCCAGAAGCAGATCATCAGAGTCTCCGCCTCAGTTCCTGCATGACCTTCCTCAGTCTTAACAATAATAAATAAATACTGTGCAAACCAGCCAAGCAGCAAATCTCCCCTGGACCCCCTTTTTGTTATGCTGCTTTTTGTGTGATTTACCCTGGTGGTAAATCATTATTATGTGACTATTATGTTTGCTCACATGAAGAGCAGAAGATTCTGATATAAATCAAGCCTTCTTATTGTGGATATGTACTAGAAATGATGATGATTTTTATGCAGTGAAAAGACTCTCGAGCCCAAATGAATTACCGGGCTCATTTGTAGCATTTCTCAAATCAATTAACTTCTGTTGAATTATCACCTTGACATTTTCTTTTAAGTATTTGGTAGCAGGGATTATCTGTACTCGTAAACTATCTTTGAATCAGTTAATTTTTTAATTTTTAAAAATTTTTACATGAAATATCTTTATTTTGCCTGAATTAAAAATTTTTTAAAAATTTTTATACAATTTTTAAAGGTTACTTTCCATTTACAGTTACTACAAAATATTGGCTATATTCCCTGTGCTGTACAATACATCCTTGAGCCTGTCTTTCACCCAATAGTTTATGCCTTCCCCCCACCCACTACTTTGTTCTCAATATTTCTTAGTCTGCTTCTTTTTTGTTATATTCACTGGCTTGTTGTATTTTTCAGATTCCTCATATAAGTGATACCATAGAGTATTTATCTTTCTCTGTCTGACTTATTTCACTTAGCATAATGCCCTCCAAATCCATCCATGTTGCTGCAAATGGCAAAATTTCATTCTTTTTTATGACTGAGTAGTATTCCACTGTGTGTGTGTGTGTGTGTGTGTGTGTGTGTGTGTGTGTGTGTGTGTGTATACCACATCTTCTTTATCCACTCATCTGTTGAGGGATACTCAGGCTGCTTCCATTATCTTGGCAATTGTAAATAATGCTGCTATGAACTTTGGGGCACATGTATCTTTTTGATTAGTGTTTTTGTTTTTTCAGATCTATACCCAGAAGTGGAACTGCTGGACCATGTGGCAGTTCTAGTTTTAGTTTTTGGAGGAACCTCTGTACTGTTCTCCGTAGTGGCTGTATCAATTTACATTCCCACCAACAGTGCACAAGGGTTTCCTTTTTTCCACATCCTTGCCAACGTTTGTTATTTGTTTTCTTTTTGATGATAGCCATCCTGACAGGTGTGGGATGATATCTCATTGTGGTTTTCATTTGCAGTTCCCTGATGACTGGCGTTGAATCAGTTTATTGAAAGGTGTGGTGAGTACCAAGAAACACCTGGTCAGCGACTCGCAAGTCCAGCAGGGTTGTGTTGGTAAACACACTGGGAAAGATCCAGAAGGGCGTATTCACCTTGGCTCTACTCAGGGACCCAGAAGGCAAGATAGAAGATTCAATAAACTTGCATGACTGTAAATTATTTAAAACAAATTGTAAAAAATTGTTAAATTTCCATCTTACAACCTTTAACAAGACAGGCATTTGAAATATTAACTACAAAATAATTTTTTAAAAGATAAAAAGAAAAAGACAAAAAAAGAAACAATTTAAACATTAGCATGTACCTATTACTAGATAAGATACTTCTAGTTTCCTGTTCACTTGAATTAGAACAAAGATTTTAAAGTTTATAGAAAATATTCACACATCAAAGTCCAACTACTGCAATATAATCAGCTCCTTTTTATACAGAGATTGATAAAGCTTTTGCTAGATTGGCTGTACTTGCTGTCTTATGTGAAACGCTGTAGTTCAGCCCGCTGTACAAACTGCAGGAGGAAAAAATGGGGATTTTATTGTAATCTGTACTGTCTATAGCTATTAGAATTTTTGTAAACCTAGATCCAGGATTTAGCATATATTTCCTCATCTTAAAATTAAAAAAAAATAACAAGTGAAAAGAAATGTAAATTTGATTTATTGTGTCAAAGACAATTATTCTTTTATGTTTATAATGTATTCTAATTCTGCAAGGAGAGGAAACTAATTTAGCTAAATTCTTAAAGAAAAGGCACAGGCATAACTTCTGAAATTAGTAAAAATCCTACAATATACCACTTCCCTCTTATCAAGTCAACTATACTTATTTGGGTATTAATACCAAATATGTTCTTTGTCAATATTTGAATACTCTTCCCATTTTTTATGGTTTTACTCTTTTGTTCTGTTTATAGTTTTCTCTGAATTAACAGAAAAACATGTCAATCCTCTTACACTGTTGGTAGGAATATAAATTGGTGCAGCTACTGTGGAAAACAGTATGGAGGTTCCTCAAAAAACTAAAAATAAGACTACCATATGATCCAGCAATCCCACTTCTGGGTACATAACTGAAGGAAACAAAAATCACTATCTCGAAGCTATATCTACACCTCTATGTTCATTGCAGCATTATTTACAATAGCCAAGACATGGAAACAACCTAAGTAGTACTCGCCTGGTTGTTTAAGGGTATGCATAGGTGATCAAAATCAGTAAAAGCAAATTACTAACATATATCAATTAGGCCACAACACTTCTGCTTAAAGAGTATGTTTATTCTGTCTTTACTGGGCAATTTCTTCTGCCTAGTACAGTGGGAAAATTATATATGAGAACCTGCAAGTCCCTCTGGGCACAAGGAAGAATTAGGCAATGACTACGACAGGATAGTTACTATGAAATGCTATCCTTACTCAGCTTACCCTGAGAACCAAACAGATGTGCTCACAGGAAGTACAATAAGGTTCAAGGTGTTACTGATAAAAAGAAATCCCATGTACAGCAATCCCCGCTAACCACAGGGGAAAAATGTACCACCTTTACAGAACCGTCTCCTTATTTATCAAAAGTATTGTCCACCCTGTCAGGAAAATTCACTCTTCAACCTGGAACGTACTGATGTGAACAGAGAGGATGCAAAAGCAATGCCCCCATCAGAAATATAAAGAAGTAAAAATAAGTAGTAGAAGCAATGAATGAGTCCTTGCCTCTGCTCCAAGACATCCCTTTCTCTTTCCTTCACCTTTCCCATCACCTAAGTAAATGTTAGCTGTGGGCAAGGCAAACCTAGTAGATTTGAGTTAATGGCTTGAGGTAAGCATGAGATTCTATCAACCACAAAATGTCATTCCATTGGCATGCTACAACGTAATTGTAATCATTAGGGGAATAATGATGATGATGTTATTAACGTAGTATCTCTAAGAGGCAAATAAATTACCCAAGACAGAATTATATGGGATGTTTTGTAGCTAATTGCCATATGAGGGCCCTGGATATCTAGAAAAAAGGATAGTTCCAAAAGTGGAGATATCAAGAGATGAAGATTAATTTCCTCTGTTTCACACAAATCTTTCAAGCTCCAGGGATTGGGCTTTGCTCTGGGCACACAGGGATGATTAAAGCAAAATCGTTGTTTTTAAAGAACTCAATCTAGTGAATGGTGCTAATATCCCCAAAGATAGTATCAAATTTTAAATAGAAGTGTGTACCACTTACGATGAGGACGGGTTTCAGTTCATATGAATGTTGGCACCAGGCCTGAGTCTTGAAGGATGAGTTAAGCATTAAGCAAGAAGACAGGAAGTAAAGGACTTTCTCAAGAGAAGAAATCATTTACAATGTGATGGAGAGAAAATAGAAAGGTCAGAGAAACACCAATTCCTCAGCACACTTGAAGCTTAACAAAACGTACAAAGTTAGGGATAGAGAGACAGGCTAGGGCTAGTTCATTAAGGGGTGTGTGTGTGTGTGTGTGTGTGTGTGTGTGTGTGTGTGTGTGTGTGTGTGTGTGTGCGTGCGCACGTGCTAGCAGAAGCAGTCGGTAGATTATCTCTAAAAAGCAAAAGAGATCCATTGGATTAATTTATAGAGAGAGGCATTATAACCTGACTTACTATAAAAAGTCATTTTATCAGGAATGATATAAACTTTTATCAGATTTTCAGCCTCAATCAAGATGTTGCTTTTTCTCCTTTGATATATTAATCTGTTATCATGTATTCATTTATTTATCAGGGGAAGCTATTTGCCTATTTTCTTAAAATTTTTCTTTGGTAATTTCTCTTTTAGATCTTAAATATTTTCTGAGGTCAACTTTAAATCTTTCATTTTTCCTAGATAATCATCATTTCATCCAATGTTCAAATGACGAGCTTAGAGCTGAGCAGTAGCCTGAGTGCTTAAGATTTGGAGAATTGTTTCTGTTGCTGTTTGGGTGGGAGGCCGACTTAAACATGTCATTCTACAGACAGCCGTCAATGGGAAGGAAGAGGTTAAAGGTGAAGGGGAAAGAGGCATGTATGTTAAGGGTGAAGGACTCATAAAAAATGGGAGGCAGTGGCGTCTGGGGAACTGCTGGAAGGTTCCTCTCTCTCTGGCTTGTATCTGATGCTCTTACTTCTCGTTTCACAAGGAAAAGAGAAACAAATGGCAGAGACCTCTGTCCCACAACACCTCTCTCAGCGCCCAGCACCAGTGTGCATGCTTCTGTGTCTTCTCGTTGACAAGGGTGAACTGACTGCAGCCCCGGCTAAGGTCCCCCTCCACTCTTCAAAGACTTCACACCAGCAACCCTTGCCTTCCCTTCGGCTTCATCCATTTTCCCTTTTTATGACTCCTACCCATCCGCGCACATACGTGCTTTTAATTCTCTTAACGGGACAAAAAGACAAAACCAAAACCCCAAAGTCGCTTTGTCTCGTTTCAACCCCCAAGTTTTCTGTTTCTCTTCTCAGCAAAACCTCCTGGAGACATTTGCCCTCACTCTCTCCAGGAATGTATTTATAAATTGTATTTGTTTGCTTACTTTGATTTTTTAATTAGGGTGCTGAGATGTGAAAGAAAGTCATCTTATAGATGCCGGTTGACATTTTCCAACGTGGGGATAAACATGATTGCTCTTCCTGAAAACGAACGTGATGGAGAAGGCGGTAACGAGGAACACCTGCTCTCTGTCAATCCAGGAGTCCGCGTGGTGGACCTGATCTGTTTAAGCAAGTGGCTCCCGCTGAGAACTGGGGCATCCCTAGCGGGCTGGGAACAGCTTCCCGCCCGTCTGACTGAGCAGAGGGCAGCCCCAGCTCCTTTGTTGCGGCTGAGTCTCCAACTGGATTGCAGACCCTCAGGGCAGGGATCAGTGCTGGGCGCCTTTGTATACAGAGAAGTAGCAGGGCTCAACTGCAGCTTTTACAGTGTCTGTTAGTTTGTTTTCTGGTCTTCGAAAGGCTTGTTTGCCTTCCCCTTTTAACTTGATGTTATGGTTTTATTTACAATTTGATTTTGAATTAGCAAGTCTTTGTTTTCTCTGATGCTTTCTTGCCCTTAGCATTTTCACTGTGGTTCAAATTTGACTTGCTTAAATCGGTTTTCATTCTGTGGCCAAGAGAAGTTATTGGCATAGTACCTTGTTCTGGTACTTCCTGTAATTTTCTTTCTTCTTGTTGCAAACAAGTAACTAGGATTTGTGATGATTTTATAAATCCCTCCTCCTCCCAAGATTTTGGCTGGCACGAAAGCAAAGGCAGTCTGTCTACTGTAAAACGCTGAACCCACTGGGGAGATGACCCTGACTTTTCTGGAGGGTCCTAAGAAGAGGGAAGCTTTGAGAGAGAGGAGATGGGGTGGGGGAATCCCAGAACACCCGGAAGGGGTGTGAGATCTATGGGTCCTGAGAGCAGGGTCTCCTGGCCAGGGTCTCGGCCGCCTCCACGCCTCTTGGGTTGCCATATGGGAGCCCCTGCAGGTGGCACGACTAATGTGGAAATCACGTCTGTGTTCCTAGGGCTATGGGGTTGTAGGTCCCCAGAGCCCCCTGGCATATCCACTGGGCTCATGGGGGCCAGGGCCATATGTGTGTTGCCATGACTGTGTCGGCTGTTGAGTAGAAAGGCGTCCCCATCGCCTCGATGCTCAACAAGACTGCATATACACACTGCTTCAGAGCCTGAAAATACATGAAGTTGAACTTTCTGTTTTCTGCTTGGAATGCAATATTTTCATATACAATTGATCCTTGAACAAGGTGGGGGTCAGGGGTGCTGCACCTCCCCACCAGGGAAAATCTAGTATAATTTATGGTCAGCCCTCCCTATTCGAGGTTCCTCCAAGCCCACCAGTCCACATCCATTGGGGATTCAACCAACCCTGGATTGTGTAGGTCTGAAGTATTGACTAAGGAGAAAAAAATCTGGGTATAAGTGGACCCTCGAAGTTCAAACCTGTGTTGTTCAAGGGTCAACTGTATACACACACACCTATATACAAGTATATGGAGCACAGGTGATTTTCATCATCAATCTTGATTTGAGTATTTTTTAACTGTTAAAATGATCATTGCAATCACATTACAAAGAGAAGTCTACTCTTTCTAAGAGGTAACCACTCTTAAAATAGCGTGAATCTTCTAAACTTATTTATTTGCAGAAGAACACATATACACTTATTAATGAGCTCATTCTACATTTAGTTAATGCTCCTTGGCTGTATTTGATGACAGCCCACCAGACTGATTCTAATTGATTAGCTGCCCATTATTATTATGTAAAATGACTGTTCTATAATTTATAGTTCCACATCCTTATTGATGGGCATACAGTTGTTTCTTTTCTTTGTGTTTTACTTTTAAAAACATCCTTGAAGATATTTTTGTGTGCACCTCTATGAGTAGATAAATCTAGAAGTTGAATTCCTGGCTCTAAAGATACATACTTTTAAAAAAAATGTGGTTGCTTTTGCCAAATCAACCTCCACAAAGTTAGCACAATTTATACTCCCACACAAAAAAATATGAAAAGCACACAGGTGGTGTGAATTCAGGCCCCATAGAAACAGGACGGACAGCCTGTGGTTACAGATGCATTTGGGGGGAAATATTTGGTGTGCGCCCTTTCCAAGGCAAGGTGCTGTCTCACATTTCTGCATACTTGGTTTTGAAAATTTTTAAAATTGAGAACTTTTAGTATTTACTTGGTGTTTAGCCATGCATTAAAAAAAAATGCCTGAAAGTATTATCCAGCATTTTATAAAGGTAATGTTGTATGGCTTTTCTGATTGGCCATATTGCCATATCTGGAAGGCCTGTCTTTTTACATTGTTTCTGATCTTACTATACACAAGTTGTACAATTTTATGGAGTCAAATTTGTCGATCTTTCATTTGATAGCAAAGGTTACAACTGGTGGCATTTCTGTTGACCAATGTGATACTTTTAATAGAATTAAACAGAATTAGACAGGAGTCATGGGACCCTTGTCTTTGTGTTTTTTGTCACTGTTGCACTTACCTAAAATTATAGAATAATGTGCATTTTTGACCTCAGAAAACACCTAAACACCTAAATGTGCACGTGTGTATAACTTTCTAGTTGGATGGAAACATAAGACAGTGTAAAAGTAACTTTATTAAAATGGCATCAATCTATGCTTGGCTCTAATTTCTTCTTGGTTCCAATGCATGGCAGTTTACATCTCCAGAGTTTTGTTTTTACAAGTAAAACAAATGGCTACCAATTAGATAAATTCCATCCTGGACTTTTGACTACTGAAAACTCAATTCCTCATCTATTTAAATTTGTATTAAAAAATCTCTGAAGTATTATTATGCTTCATTTTAGATGTACAGAAATGTAGTATCAACACATCCGAAATGTAAGACTAAATTGATCTAGAATTTTCTATGTCTGGGAAAACATGACGTTAATGTAACAAATTTAAAAGGGGGAAATCAGTAAAGCGATTGGGTTGGCGCTTATCACAATGCCAAGCAATTAACTCTATCATATTTTTAAAGTCAGACCTGCCATTGATCTGCTGAAGTGACTAAGTTGGTGGTAATCAGCATTTTAGATCAAAACCCTTCATTACATGACTGAAGCTTTATGAATACCTTCAAACTGGAAGTTAGGTTTTCACATTGCTAAATCAATTAACTGGTTGAGTGAAGAAAAGAGTCATAGGAAAAAATATGGTGATGTCATAAAAATCAAACAAGAGTGTGATGGACCAAAGTTTTTACCATCTGGAAAGGTGAGTAATAAAACACTAAAGGTAAACAAGACCTCTAAACTAAAAGACAAATAATTTTCTATAATTATAACCTCTTCACTCAAGATGCCTTACCACTGACAAGCTGCAATTCAATCCTCTACCCTTTGGCTGATGGCTTGGACTTGAATTTACTTTAGAAATAAGCTCCGTAAGATGAAAGCATTGGAAATGATGTCCTTGCATAAAATCCCTCAGAAGTGGAATCCCAGATCTGACAATTATTAAGCCAGGAATTTTTACTAATAAATTCGTTAATAAAAATGCTACTTTGTAAGATAACTTGAATTTAACAGAAGAAAAAAAAGTGAAACTAAGGACATTTTTGAACTTCAGATAATTGTTCCTTTACCACAAGAGATATGGATTTATAATCAATCCTATTAAGGCTAAGCAAAAAAGTATTACAAGAATATTTAAGAATTTGAGTCCTTCTCTTGGCTTTTTTAAAACTATGCTTCAATATCAGACATTATTGATTTCCTTGTAGAAATTAACATACTTACATTTCTTTCTCTATAAAGTTCCATGAAGCTATAATTACTTTCATAACTTTACTGCTTTATTAAGGTTTGTAACCATTTTTTAAGAAATTCAAAACCACAGTTCTCACAGGTATTCAGTCTTATTCCCATATATAAATAATTGTTATGCTCACCAGTATTCTTTTTCCAAAGCTGCTCTAATTCTGAATTATATCACTATACTCATCTTTATCTATCCATCTATCCATCCATCCATCCATCCATCTATCATCTACTATCTATCTGTCTATCATCTATCTATCTATCATCTATCTATCTATCTATCTATCATCTAGAGACGTAGTTTTCATCTTCATCTGGTGTGTTTGCATTTGTTAGTTTCTCCAGAACTGTCTCTAATTATTACAAAAACTATATACTTCATGATTGGTTACTTTTTCTTCCTCATGTTATCTGCCTTTATTGTTTCATTAGGTGTTACAAATTCTAAAATAGAGTGTCAAAAATCTCACATATGTTTTTCAGCATAGCTTTTTCTTGGAGTCCTCTGTTCTCTGGTCTCCTATTTTTCTCTCCTGTGTCTACCACCTGTCTCTTATTGTTTTATGTTCCTTCATCATTGCTCTAAGAGGGATTACTATTGCTTGGATCCAATTATTGATTCCATTTTGGGGAATGATCCCTTATTTTCAAAGAGCATATTCTAAAGTGAAGATCAGTAGGAATAAATGAGTCCTTGTAATCCAAAAATTCCTTTATTTTACTGAAAGTCTTTCTGCAACAAAATTCTAAGTTAAAATGTTTTATAATGCACAATTCTGAAGGTATTAATCCTTTAACTGGAAGTTTTTCTTGTTATTAATGGGAAAAATCAGATCCTTTTCTGATTCTCATCCCTTTGTGGTGATTTTTATTCTGGAAATTTTAGGAACTTGTCTTTAAACTTTCTGTTTTCTATTATTGCACTGATATAATTATTGTATTCTTTTCTCATTCATTTTGTTGGACATTTGTTAGTCTTCTTTTATTTGCAGACTCCTGACCTTTGGCTCTGGGAAACTATTTTGTGTTGTTGTTTTTTTAACCATTTTAACATTCTATTTTCATTCCTGTTCTATTTGCCCTTTCTTCCCGGTATTTCCATTTGCTGAAAAAAGTTGTGTTTCAATTTCTTGGAATAATCTTCCAGTTTGCTTATCTTTTCACTCACATTTTCCACCCCTTTGATTTTTGTTCAATTTCCTAGGGTATTTCCTTGGTTTTCAAAATCCCACCACTGTTATTTGATATTTTAAATTACTTAAATCATAGCTTTAATTTCCAAGTGTCCTTTTGTTTTCAATTTTTAATACTATCTTGTTCTCATTTTACAGATGAATTTTTTTCTCATCTCTCTCTCTAGACATTATTTTTCTCTCTCTCTTTGGGTCTCATCTGTTTCCTTGAGTATCAGTTTCTTCCGTGATCAGCTGTCCTAGTTAATCTTGGCGTCTTTCCTATCACAAGGATTTCATTAAGTGATCCAATGGTTCACATATTTGAGATGGAAACAATAAAAGCTGCTTGGAAGCTCTGTTTGTACGGGCAAGTCTTGTCAACTCACATCCTCATCTTAGGTAACGGTTCAAGAAGCAAGAAAGTAACCTGAAGGGCTCTAATGTGAGCATCTTTGTTCTGGGGCAACTTTCTGTAGTAAAGACCTACACAGTGTTTCGCTTGGTGGGCAGGCACTTGGGTGCTGGGTAGAGATAGGGGATGTTGTAAACTGACTTAAAACCAGACTTTCCAATAACCAATCCTCTATTTTATACCCTAAGCCTTACTACAGTGATCTTTTGAAGTTGGTATTTTTGAGACCCACTGCTCTCTTGGGGTCATGCCAACATCTCTGTCCTTGTCTATAACTTATTCCTTTCCTTTTCTAACTTGTCTGTCAGTTTGTGATCTGTGGAATGAGGTGTCAGCATCACTGAGGAGCTTGAGAGAAACATAAATTCTCAGACCCTACCCTGCACCTACCGAATCAGAAGCTCTGGGGTGGCGTCTTACAAGCTGTGTTTTAATAGGTGGTTTTTTTAAAGCAGAGACAATTTGAGAATTGCAACTCTGGACTGAAGCTTCCTCATCTCCACTTCATTGGTTATATCTCCTCCAACCGTGTTCAGGCTTCCAGAAATTATGGATTTCTCTTGACAAGCATGTTTCCTGCTCCTTTCATTATTGTGTTTTCACGACAGAGGTCACAAATATGTATGTCTAAGGGACAAAGCAAATAAAATTAATGAATATATTGGCTGGGTGACAGGCACAGGGAGTGAAAGGAATTATGGAAGCTTCCCCTAAAGGCTGTGGCTGCCATGTGGTCTACTCTGTCCAGCCAACAGCATCAAAGTAAGAATGTGGGATCATTGTCAGAGTCTCAGGTCTTTCCAATGCGGGGCGGGAGGGGGATTGGAAGTAGGGTGATTTCCTAATTTGAAACATT
This sequence comes from Lagenorhynchus albirostris, assembly GCF_949774975.1. Taxonomy (NCBI): domain Eukaryota; kingdom Metazoa; phylum Chordata; class Mammalia; order Artiodactyla; family Delphinidae; genus Lagenorhynchus; species Lagenorhynchus albirostris. The sequence continues at coordinate 75,032,571 of NC_083112.1, read as the reverse complement.
GTGTGTACCCTCAAAACAGTCTGTGGGCCACCGGGTAACACTCTATATCATTTCCTTCTTTAATGTTGTATTAGTGGAAGCTTGGCAGGAAAAGCAGATGAACCCCTGCTGTTAATTCTCCCCATTTAGGAAACATCTTTCTGTTCCTACTTTATTTTTTATTTTCGATAAACATCTGAAGGCCTTTTCTTGAACTTGATCCATACATGCAACTGAATTGGAAACTTTCCACAGTCTTTCTGTGAACTAACAGTAGTGAATCATGGTGAGGTAGAAGTCGGAGTCTTCAGAAGTTGTGTCCTTTTAGTTAAATGGTATCTTTTGTCTCTGCTTTGATTGACCAACAATTGGACTAGAATAGATCCTGGCTTCTTTCACTTAGCATAATTTTTTTCAACTTTCATGCATGTTGTAGCAATACTTCATTTCTTTTTATGGCTGAATAATATTGTAATATGTATATACTATGTTTTGTTTATCCATTCATCCACTGATGGACATTTATATTGTTTCTGCTTTTTGACTATCATGAATAATGCTGCTATGAACATTCATGAACATGTTTTTTAATCAACATAATTTTTTAATTTTCTTGGACATATGTGGGAGTGGAATTGCTGGGTCATATGGTAATACTATGTTTAACTTTCTGAGAAATCACCAAACTATTTTCAAAAGCAGTTGTACCATTTTACATTTCCACCAACAATGAATGAGGGATTAAATTTCTCCTCAGACTTGCCAACACTTTTATTATCTGTCACTTTTACTGTATCCACGAGTAGGTGTGAAGTGGTATCTCATTGTGGTTTTGATTTGAATTTCTCTGATGACTAATGATATTGAGTATCTTTTCTTGTGCTTATTTGCCATTCGTATATCTTCTTTGGATGAATGTCTACTTAAAGCCTTTGCTCCTCTTAATTAGGTTGTTTTTCTTTATATTGTTGAGTTGTAAGATTCTTTATATGTTTTAGATACAACTCCTTTATCAAGTATATGATTTGCAGATATTTTCTTCCATTTCATGGATTTTCTTTTCACTTTCACGATGGTGTCCTTAGAAACATCAGGTCCACTTAACTAATATTCTTTTTTAAAATATCAGGAATGGGTATAGGATTTTGCTCCATGATTTTTTTGCTGTTAAAAGATTTATTTTATCTCATGTATGATGCCCTAATGTTGAGTTAAACGGGTGTATCCAGAAGAACTTAATTGATTATGGCCCAATTTCACATTTGTGTACATGTGTACATATATATGCTTTTGGTTTGTTGGCTTGTTTTTGTTTTGCCTCTTGGTTCTGACAAAGTCTGGGGGTAAATATGATTTTTATGGTAATTACGGCTTTGTGTTTCTAATATTTCCAGATATAAATATTTAATGCATCCTTATTTGGTGCATGAATGATGTTATATATTGGCTCTCCTGGGCCACATATGGCCCACAGACATGTTTTGTTTGGCACACACAATACTGAAAACGTAGGGACAGCTCCCATAAAAAATGTGGGGATTCAGTTTTATTGAAAAACTCTGCATTGGTTTCCCGGAGCTCATATTCTTCCCCAGCAACAATCCTGGTCTAGTTTCTAGTTTCCCCTTGGGGCAGGTCATGTGGGCTCCACATTGCTGCCACCTTCTGCACTGTTGATTATCACTCAGTCATTGATGTTACCTTCCTATAGCTGTATAGATAGGAGCATATAATCTCTGGAGTAAGAATCAGGACCTTTACATCTTCATTGTAAATTTGTTCTTCCATTGTCTCTGCTCTTATATGTTTTGTAATACTTCTCTATATATATTATTTGCTCTGTGTATGTGTGTTGAATGGCAGATAGAAAAGGTACCAGATCCTTTGATAATTTCAAGTACAATAATAGAAATCTGAAAGACACAGAGGATAGGATGGAGGGGTTTTCCCTATCTTTGGGGATCAAGGGGGCTTCCCTGAGAGAGACGCCTGTCTCAGGCATTGAAGTCTGGGTATCCCACTTTAAAGAAGAAGAAATGGACTCAGAGGTGATAAAGAACAAGGTAAAAGTCACAGAGATATGAAGGGATAGATCTTGGGCTTATTCTACATTTAGCTAAGAGTCATGCCTTATTCATGCAATTCTGGATAGCAATTTTTACTCTTTGCATTATTTTAATATGTGTCTAATCCATTTTAGAATATCAAGCTCCCCAAACCAGTCCCAGGATATTTTGAGGTCATTTTGACTAGTTTTTTTGTTTCACTGGCATGCAAGTGAAAACATGTACCTCAGCTAACAGTGATCTATCCTAATTTTTCAGTTCACTGACTATTCTGATTATCCAAAACTTAGCACCATCTATTCAATACCCTTCATTGGGTTGGTGGTAACACGGGTGTGTGTGTGTGTGTGTGTGTGTGTGTGTGTGTGTGTGTGTTACATACAGTGTGTACATTTAATAAACAAGTTCTTCCGTTAAACAGAATATCATGGAGTCTTGTCAATCAGGCATCTTTCAAAGGAATGTGTATGCCACTGTCCTAAAAAGAAGTTGGTTTATTTTTGCAAATAACCCTGACAATAATTTTAGTATTCTATATGAAACTCCTCTTACATAAACATCAAACACAACAAATTGTTTTTCACTCAGACACATGTTGTAAAGAACTATTTATTATGCCTTTTAAAGGTATGTGTTACATTTAAATTCATTTTCAATCACTGATTATAATAATCTGACACATTCCTTTTATGATGTATGGCTTTAATATACTAAAATATATAGAAGGATTTCATTAATTTAAATAAAGCCATTATTCTATATAAGCTAATTTGAATTGAATTGCCTTTTCTAAAAGCCAAAGTATTCAGTTATAAAATTCCTATTTAACGCATGATATAATTCATTATTAATATCCAAGTTTAAAATAGTAAGAAGAGGAAGAAAACAACCACTGCAAGCTAATATCTTCTCCTGGAATGTGGACGAGATGGTAATGAATTAAAGCGATGGGGGAATTTTGATTTAATTTTGGTTGCTCAATTTCACTTTCATTCTTTTGATTGCTCAATAAAAACTTCGCAGTAGTTGTCTGCTCATCAGTTATTTCTGCTTAAAAGAAAAGTTTTGTGGGAGAAATCAGGGTTCACTAGTGACAGCTTTTTTGGTCACCCCACCAGGGAGGGGTCCTTCGAGGGGAGCTAACGTAGTATAAACACCCAGTTCCGGGTCTGGTACTCATTTGCGCATGTTTAGGTAGTTGACGGTTAATGGACCCAGAGGCTAACATGTCCCAGCACACAGACATCACTGAAACTCACACTTACATAAAAACACACCCACCAGGTGTATGGGATACTTGGCTTCCCCAGTTATCAGCCTTGCCCCATAGGTGGGATGTCATGGAAACCAAATTACAGCAGGAGGAGTTAGTTTGTGATCTTAATGGTTTAGGTCAGGATGCTGAGATAACGCACTGCATTACCTACTCTCCCGTTACACCTATGCCACTAACCAAATATTTACATTCATCCACAGTGAAAGCTTAAACACTTAAATATCTTAATACTTTTAAATATGTTAAATACTGTTTAAGGTAATTTGTGGTATTACTTATTTTTGTACTTAATTCTCAATATTCTTATCACCAACGCATACAGCTTACAAACATGTTGGTTTATTGTATCTCATCATTCTATAGGAAAATCTTCAAGTTAAATTAAAAAATGGAAATACTAAAGAAGATACAGTTTTCACATAAAATATTCATGAAAAACGGTTTAATCAGCTAGGTATTGATTTATGTAACTTAAGGATTTAGAATACAAGATATGTTGTGAATATATAATATTTTGTGCAGTCTTTTTATCTGCACATTTTTATCTTAAGCATAAAGGATTGTTTATTTTTTATAAACTTACACATAATTTTCAGAATAGACAAGAGCATCAGAAATATTATAATAAATATTTTAGTAACATTTAGGGATATCAATATATTTTATATTGAATCTGTCAATCAGGGCAAGAAAGAGGATTCATTCATTCGTATAACAAATATTTATTGAGCTCTGTTTTGTTTCAGCTACTAGAAATACAGAGATAAGTGGATACAGTTCCTGTTCACAGGAAGCCTACAGGGAGATGTGGAAAAAAACATTTATTTTATAGCACAACATTTGTCTAAGTAGAGGTATATACAAATTGCTGTACAGTTCCAAATATGAAACTTTTTTTAACTTTTTGTTTTATTGAAGTATAGTTGATTACCAATGTTGTGTTAGTTTCAAGTGTACAGAAAACTGATTCAGTTATACATATACATGTATCTATTCTTTTCCAAATTCTTCTCCCATTCAGGTTGTTACATAATATTGAGCAGAGTTCCCTGTGCTATATAGTAGATCCTTGTTGGTCATCCATTTTAAATGTAGCAGTGTGTATGTGTCAATCTCAAACTCCCTAAAGTGTGCTTGAGGCCACCTAGAAAGGTTCCATAGAGAAATCAGCATCTGAACAAAGATTTGCAACTGACAAGTTGCAAAGGACCCCCAAGCCAAAGGAAGCATTGTCTACCAAGACGAAAATGTGAGTGAATGTAGAAGATTCTGGAATCTGTAAGTAGTTTACTTGGCTGAATGAGAAGTACAGTGACAGAATGTAGCAGGAAGTAATACTGAACAAGGAGAGAAGCCAGTTCAGAAAGGGATCTGCAAACTCTGGAAAATATTTTAAAATCTTATAAGGGAAGAGGAAGTGGTACTCTTTCCTTAGACTTCACGTTCAGATCATTGAAGGTTCACATTCAACTGTAAGAAATAACACAGAGAGAGCCCATGTGCCCTTCACCCAGTTTCCCCCAATGCCACACCTTGCAAATCTGTTTTTGGATTAGGAACATCACTCTGTTGGTGATGGGGAGAGGATGATGAGAGACACAGCCTGTGTCAAGGGACCACTGGGGAAGCTCATCTGCGACCCAGGAGAGAGAAAACGAGGGCATAGCCCAAGGTCATGCCAGTGCAGGCAGAAAGAGGAAAATGGATTGGGGAGGCATTTATAATGAAAAGTCACAAGATTGGGTGACTGGTTGCTAGAACCACAGAAAGACAGGGATGCAGAAGACTTCCAAGTCCTGTCCTGGAAGATGTGTGAATGGTTTAGTAAAATTGAGTATATGGAAGGGGAGCAGGTCAATATCAAATGCAGTAGAAAAAGCAAAATGATTGATAATTATGATTAATGTAGCAAACAAAAGCCATCAGTAGGGGCTTCCCTGGTGGCGCAGTGGTTGAGAGTCCGCCTGCCGATGCAGGGAACACGGGTTCGTGCCCCGGTCTGGGAAGGTCCCACATGCTGCGGGGCGGCTGGGCCCGTGAGCCATGGCCGCTGAGCCTGCGCGTCTGGAGCCTGTGCTCCGCAACGGGAGAGGCCACATCAGTGAGAGGCCCGCGTACCGCAAAAAAAAAAAAAAAAAAAAAAAAAGCCATCAGTGTCCTGAGAGGAGCATTTGAGATGATCGCTCTCTCTCTCAGCCAAGCTTCCGGAGAGAGGAGTCTGCCTTCACTTTGGCCAGTCCCTGCACCATTTACCCTATGCTCCACTGCAATCTGGCTTCTTTTTTTTTTTAGGCCGGACCCCATGGGGGATAGTTCCCCGACCAGGGATTGATCCCACACCCTTAGCGGTGAAAGCACTGAGTCCTAACCACTGGACCGCCAGGGAATTCCCATGAATACCGTGTTTAAAAGTTATTAAATAATAATAGATTTATGGACCAGGAATGTCAGAATCCTTCCTAAGAAACATGTCTTCTTTCTGTATGGCTCCCAGAGACACAGTCGTAAAGAAAAATTGACTTTTAATGCTGTCCAGGTGATTGAATACGCGGGCAGACCGAGAACTGCTAAATTATAGTGCAGATTCTGAAGCAGAGTTTCTCAAACCTTCGTGTGCATACAGATCATCAAGGGATCATGTTAAAATGCAGATTCTGATGCAGTCAACCTGGGGGCTACTGGGATCACACTTTGGGTAACAAGGTTCTAAACATTAAGCAAGTTGTTTTCAGCATCGGCTGCTCATCGGGTGTACCTGGGGAAGTCGGAATAGTCCCAACGCACTGGTTCACTGCCAGAGATTCTGGTTTTGGTTGGCCTGGTCGGGTGTGCAGCCTGTGTGTCAGGGCAGCCGAGGTTCAGTCTCCTGCTTGTAAACTAGGACCCCTGTCCTTCTCATTGTGACGCAGAATCGAGGGTAGGCCCTGGGGCCTGAAGACAAGTGTGACAGGTAAGGACTTGGCCCAGAGATAGACATTATTGGAAACTTCCTGAGTTGTGCCTAGTGGTAGTGGCTTGGTTGTTTTTGTTTTTGTTTTTGTTTTTTTGCGGTACGCGGGCCTCTCACTGTTGTGGCCTCTCCCGTTGCGGAGCACAGGCTCCGGACGCGCAGGCTCAGCGGCCATGGCTCACGGGCCCAGCCGCTCCGCGGCATGTGGGATCTTCCCGGACCGGGGCATGAACCCGCGTCCCCTGCATCGGCAGGCGGACTCTCAACCACTGCGCCACCAGGGAAGCCCCGGCTTGGTTCTTTTGAAGAAGGGTGTCAGTCATATAGTGGAAAGATGGGGTAAGGCTATTTTGCAGATCTCCTGATCGGGGAGGTGGGCAGGGAGGCCTCACCTGAGAGAGTGAAGCAAACAGCCAGAGTGCATCTCTGGAGGGGGAATCCCTTCGGCTCCGGGTCATCAGCACCGTGATATCTGCCAGGGCTGAGAGCTTAGGATCCACAGGAGAACGGAGAGCAGCAGCGTCCCCATCCTTGCCCTGCCTCGGGCTGTGCAAATCTCCCAAGGCACAGCCTTCCAGACTCATCTGGAGTGTGCCCGTGGCCGGTCTACGCCATCGTAATATCCAAGGGACATAAACCCTGAACCTTGCGGATGCTTCGCAAGCCAAAAGAAAAGAAGTAAAAAATGGGTCCACACGTGTGCACAGCCCTGATAGCACTGATGCAGGTGCCAAAATTTAATAGGTAGCCTTGGAGAAACACAAGATCATGGAATTATTTTCTATGGCGCTATGGCTGTGGGCCAGGAAGCCTCAGTCCCCAGTGGGGGACACCTAACAACCGGGAACAATTTTCTTTGTTAGTAATAACTGTTCATATGTTATCCAAATTAGGCACACAAGCACACCATGTAATAGGTGACATCTCCTTTTTGCACATGTGAAAACAAGGCACAAACGGTCGCACAGCTTCCCAAGGTCACACAAAGTCATACAAGGGCCTGCACCATGATGGCTGTCTCCAGAGGCTGTAGGTTTCAGCACTATGACCTCGTGCTTCATAAGCACAGCATTGTCCCTCCCTGCAAAAGTCTAGGCATCACTAAACAGAGTGCTTATTACGTAATCAAATCACTAGCAAAGGCAGTTCTTTCAATACTGCATAACTGGAAAGTATTGCAACCCTGAAGTTCGCATTTTAGTTCCCCTACCTGGGACTTAGGAGGTGAACACAGAGCCTCGCGGACTCATTCTTCTGTAACAGCTGCGGCTCCATATGTTAAGTGAATTTTGGTCTGATTGCTCTCCTGTGAACACGGAGTGCTGAAAACAGAGTAATTGGAAGCTAGAGTTAATTACTAAGACTTGAAAATTTTCAGAAAGGAATGCTGGAAAAAAAAAATGTGTCCTTTTAAAAGAGGACATTGTTTTCTTGTTAGTTGGCCTTACCTTACTGAATTGCTTATTAACACCAAGAAATACTTTCTGGGTGATAATCTAGCTTTGCTTTATAAACGGAATTGTTACAAATGTTTCTCAAGAGCTACGATACCCTGGGTTAATGTAGTCATCTCACATGTAGGTCATGGTAGGCAAGTGGAATATTCCAATTCTCACAGGCAATTTAATATTATATGTTTTTCATGATAAAACTGTGAATCTGAAGAAACCTCAATTTTATATATTCCACCTTCTTTCCTCCCATCAGGTTAATGATGATAGAATTGAAAAATGAGCCCCCTTGTGTTTTATAGATGAAAAAGTCAAGGCCAAGGGGTGAGGTTGGCTCAAGGTCAAACCAAATGTTGGCAACAGATAAGAGAATTAGAATAAGGATGATGCAGAGGGTTCAACTCTAGCCCCAACTTAGTAAATCTGCAATAGACTGACTGCCCTGGGGACTGTTTGATGAAGGACTCTGAGCCCAGCTCTCACTGAGGCTAGTGCAGTGATTGATTGGTAATGTCTGCATAAGCTGCGGGTGGAGGAGGAATGAAGGAATTCACTGACCCTTGGCAAGAGGAAGGGCTGGTGGCCTTTCAACATCCCAATGGTGTCCCATACCTCAGTGACAGGCGGGCTGCCAAACGTAAGCAAAATGCAAAGTCTGTTCGCTTACACTGATTACCAGCCTGTGTATTTCAGTTAGAAAATCATGGGATGCTGGGTAAGAGTCAGTACAACTGGCTGTGAACTAAGGGGGAGGGGAGTGCCATGCGGACTGTTAAGAAAGATCACCTATTTCCTGGGACATTTCTGGATTCTGCCCTGGGCACCTAGGAGAGGGCAATGTGAGGGCAGTAAAACCTCTACCTAAGTGGCCAGCGAGTGCTAGCCCGTCTATTTGTAGATGTTTTTACAGGTCTGTCAGGACGTGTAAATGTAAATGTGTCTGTTGTCATCTCTGGGGACTAGTTTAGTTTTGTTCAAGTCTGCTAATCCCTTTGGATATTCCACCTAAAACTGTAACATTTGAAGGTAGGCCTAAAATATACAAAAACCTTCAAAATCCCTGTCCCTCCTACTTCCTGGAATTAGTGGTTTCCACCCGCCCATAGTGCTTCCCCCAAAACACCCCCCTCATAACCTACCTGCGGTTTTGTGTCTTCCCTGGTCCACTGGCTTCAAAGTTCAGCAGCCTCTTCAGAAGGTGTCATCATTCCGGGCCACCAACAGGCTCCTTTGGTGAGCTCTGTAACCAGAAAGAAGGAATGAGTTAGTGCTACTCTTTTAAGCTAAAGAGAGATCTAAACGACATTCTTTACTTGGGTGTGTGCTTTTGTTTTTGTTTTGTTTTGAAATCTGGAGCTGTGAAATGGGCAAGTCACTGTGTCTAAGTACGGTGCTGAAAGTCACTTTCACCAAAATTGGGGGAAGATGAATTCTGATTCTAGTGACAAGAGCTAGCGTGGAGGGAATTCCCTGGCGGTCCAGTGGTTAGGGCTCCACGCTTTTGCTGCCAGAGGCCGGGTTCAATCCCTGGTGGGGGAACTAAGGTCCCACGAGCTGCACAGCGCGGTCAAAAAAACAAAAAGCTAGTGTGGACTCTGTCAGCACAGTATTTACAATTCTGTTAACCATGATTCCAAAGGAAGAAGTAACCATTTTTAGGTGGAGTTTCAGTGTAATAATGTTTTATCTTGCTACCAATTCTCCCATACCATTTTAATAAACAATTGTTAAAAGAATTGATTAAAATATTATATTTTTAGTATAATTAAATTTCACTTTAATTGTACTTTTCTGAAGTTAAGAAGACATTTCTTATTAGTACTACTAAATTACCTGAGGTTTATCTAGGAGTGAAAATGTTAAAGTATATAATTTTTACGGCATTGTTTAAAATGTTTTCTTTGTTAATAATGCTACTGCATTTTTATCATACCCTTAAATAGCTCTAACGTGAATGAAAGATTTTCTGTTACTATCTCAAGCAAATAATTCTAGTCTCCCTATTATATCTAACAAAAATCAGTCTAACTTCATCCAATCACACAAGAGAGAGGGAAAGAGATAACATTACATGACTGGTGACTAGAATCTTATAGGAAGATGAACAAAGTAGAACAGAGAAAGAGTAAACAACAGTTATAAAAGACTTCCTGCTGAGATACTTCGAAGGATGTAAATGACTTCAAAATAACTGGAAGAATAGATTAATTCCATAAGTGAGTTGCATAAAATTTCAGCACTGAATATGAAGATGATGTGTGATTCTAAAATAAAATGACTCAAATATTTTTGATATGATTCCACAAATAGCTGCTCTATAACAGTCCGTTGAGTTCAGCATAAAAGAGAAATAGCCAGTATCCAGAAAAATAAACTTGTCTTTACAGAAGAGTAAATATTTTAAGGCAAAAATAAATCGCAGATGTAAATAATTTTTTTTTTTTTTTTTTTTTTTTGCGGTACGCAGGCCTCTCACTGCTGTGGCCTCTCCCGTTGCGGAGCACAGGCTCCGGACGCGCAGGCTCAGCTGCTAATTCCTTTGGATATTCCACCTAAAACTAAAAATAATCCACGGGCCATGGCTCACAGGCCCAGCCGCTCCGCGGCATGTGGGATCTACCCGGACCGGGGCACGAACCCGTGTCCCCTGCATCGGCAGGCGGACTCTCAACCACTGCGCCACCAGGGAAGCCCACAGATGTAAATAAGTTTGACATTTATGGGCAACATGTGATTTTTATGTCATCCATGCTTATAAGGAGAGACTGGAGTGTTCAGGAAATTATATGGCATTGGGATAGTTCAGTATGTCATTTATTATAGATGTCAATGCATTTTATAGCTCACCTTCATTGTGCTGATTTTCACACAAGTTTTCTGAAACATGATTTTTTATCTTTAACAAACTTCGCTTCCAGTCAAAGTCACTAACTCTCTGCAACCATAGGTTACTACTCAGCTGCTATTGTCTAACTCAGTCTCAGCTGGGGACAGTTTTGCTCCCACCCCTCAAGGACAGTTAACAATGTCTGGGGACATTTCTGATGGTCAGGACTAATAGGGAAGGCAGGGGGAGAGCCACTGGCGTCCAGTGGGTAGAGGCCACCGATGCTGCTAACATCCCACAATGCACAGGACTGCCCCCACTACAAAGAATTACCCAGCCCGGAGTGTCAATACTGTCCTGGTTGAGAAAACCCCATCTAACTGGATTACAAATCTGAATGAAATGCTGTAAAATCTTTCAATTGCTTAAAATATAAACTAGTTCTTTAGTCACTTAATAGGCTCCAACTTCGGATATCCTCTAAATATATTTCGCAAATTAGCCAGTAAATGCTTCAAGGGAGACATTTTTCAAGGAGGGTGTGATAGTTCGGGAAATCAAACTGTATGCATTCTCCATCCAGTTTTCGGCCTCATATTATCCAGCCACTGTAGTTCACAAGTGAAATTGTCCTCCCATTAATTACTGTGGAAACAATTCAGTGGAGACTATAAAAGGACACTTGTGTTTTCAGCCTGAGCAACTCCACCCAAGAGGGTTCATGCCCCAGACCCTCAGTGGGTTTCAAAGGAAATCCATGTGTTTTATAAATGATTCCTGTGCTGACCTCTTTTTCCCAAGCCAATAGGGCAGCGTAGCCAAGCTTGAAGAGTACGAAAACTGTATAATCCATGTGGTGGTTCTAGAAGGTGAAGGTTATCAGAGACACATGGGGCTGGGCATCCTATAATATAGCCTTCACTGCATGAACCTATTTAACTGAAAATCGAGGTCAAACTGTCCCCAGAAAACTTTAGAGTGTGCAACTGTGGTGTATTTACAAACTTTGGTTCTCAAATTGATACTTTTTTCCTTAATGCATATATTGTGACCATGTAGGGGAAGTACTAAAATTGAAACAGGGTGGGACTTAACTCACTGACAACTAATCATGAGCCCCCAATCCCCATAAAAGCATAAATTAAAAAACTGAAACTAAACTTGAAGAACACACATACCACATTTTATTTCTTTAAAGAAGTTTGGATTGGTTGTTGAATAAAATTGGAAGACTCCCATGACTCAGTTTTAACTCTCACTGTAAAGCTACTCTAATCAAGACAACATGGCACCGGCAGCAGCCGACCTGCTGGACAGAGCCCCTGCGAGGTCCTCAGTGTGGGAAGAGGCGAGGGGGAGAAGGTAACCAATAGACTCTCTAGAAACAGCACACAGAGCACATGCGTTTGGGTAACACCCAAAGCATAAACAAGACACAATAGAGGGGCTTCCCTGGTGGCGCAGTGGTTGAGAATCTGCCCGCTAATGTAGGGGACACGGGATCGAGCCCTGGTCTGCGGAAGATCCCACATGCCGCGGAGCGACTAGGCCCGTGAGCCACAACTACGGAGCCTGCGCGTCCGGAGCCTGTGCTCCGCAACAAGAGAGGCCGCGACAGTGCGAGGCCTGCGCACCGCGATGAAGAGTGACCCCCGCTCGCCGCAACTAGAGAAAGCCCTCGCACAGAAACGAAGACCCAACGCAGCAAAAATAAATAAATAAATTACTAAACTCCTACCCCCAACATCTTCTTTAAAAAAAAAAAAAAAGACACAGTAGATAACTGTTGGACCTATTCTCTGAAGACAGTTTGGGGGAAGAGCAAGCAGAAGTGAGACCGTTTTAGTCCCAGCACAAGGACAACCAACTTTTCATATCGGAGGGTCCTGGCTCTTTTCCAACCATCACAGAGTGAAGTCTGTCCATATATAAGCCCACCAACAAACACAGAGTTTCTATTCAGCTTCTCTACCACCTTCTCCTTTAATATGAGGAACCAGTTATTTTAAGAACCCTTATAACATGAGGGGGAAAATCCAAGAAAAAAAACAAATGGCCCACGAATATACTTCAAGGAACAGAAACAACAAGAAAGAAAACTTTAATTAGGAGGTGCATACAAAGTCAAGAAATGAAAGAGGAAAAAGAAAAAATGAGAGGAAAAGGTAAGTGGCATAGACTATCATTATAGGAGGCACAACTTAACAATTTATAGCAATTTTTCAAAAGAGGGGAAAATAAATTATCAAAGAGTGACATGTGATCATCTCCAAAGTTGAAGGGCAGATGACTTCAATAGGAAGACCCCACAGGGAGTTTAACAGAGCTTTGCACTACCCATATGACTCCTTTTCTCCTGGGACATACCACCGAGGCGAGCATCCCCCCAGCCGTCCACTACTGAACCAGTGCTATGAGGGTGCAAGAAATACAAAGTTCTTATGGTAAACTGAGATTTGGGGGGCTTTTTTTCCAGCAGTTCATACCCTCTGACTGAAATAGAAACTGATACCTTGACTTAAACTGATGCTGCTATAATAAACATCTGAAGTATGTAGCGCTGGCATTGCAATAAAAGAGTCGTGGTGAAGAAACAGCTGTGCGGGGCGGATCACAGGAAATACATGCTATGCGATAGAAAAACATTTGGTAAAAGTACAAGCTGTGATACAAAAGGCTGGAGAACGGAATGTAAAAGTGTATGTTGGTTGCAGTGGGCTGCATTAGCCGTACATTGTAAGACAGAAGTGAGCTCAAGAGAGAGTTGGAGAACAATACATGTGCAGAAATTGTAGGAATAGGGAAATTCCATAAAAACTGGATCCTTGAAGAGTTACAGAAGTCTAGCTTCTAGAACCAGATAGCAGGAAGACCAAAAAAAAAGGCAACCCCCCCCCCGGGACCATTCACAGTAGAATGGATAAATAAATACATTGTGGTGTTGTCGAACAATGGACTGCTAAAGGTCAATAAAGATAACTAACTACTACTACTAGCTAGACGTGGACGCAAGGCAGAGTCAGGGGTCCTGGTAATGTTCTAGATCAGCCCTGACCAGAGTAAATACACGAAGTGAGCTACACGTGATTTAAAATACTTAGTAGTCACATTTTTAGAAAGTTAAAACTATTTTTGTGGATTTTATTTAATCCAACAGGAAATCAGTATAAAAATTACTGGGATATTTTAAATTTTTGTGCCGTGTCTTTGCAGTCATTTTTGGCTCTCAATTCAGACACTAATTTTTCAACAGAAATTCTTGATTGATACTTAGATTTTGTAAATTTTACAGACAGAAAAGTAGATTCATATACTACAGCTGTTCCAAATATAGTTAAATAGTGTCCAATAATTGAATCAATTATCAGTTCTCCTAAGTATGTACATCGTATGTCGTAAGTGCCCATGGCTACTGCATTGGACCAGGTAGCTCAACAGCTGATCTAGGTGGTGGGTACATGGTGTGCTCACTGTAAAAATTCACCTTGCACTTTGATAATTTGTGCCCTTTTCTGTACACATAAGCTATTATTCAAAATTTTAAATTTATTGCTTTGGAAGAAAGCCTGGGAATAAGAAACATGGGATCAGGAGATAATTTCTTTTTATTTTAGGTGCTTCTGCACTATTCGCTTTCCTATACATACATATAACTTGTTTGACGTACTTATAATCGTATTTAAAAAAAAAAAAGCTTTTCAAGTTTTCGCTGCATTCCTGGTAATGAGATGAATTCAACCCAATAATGGAAGTTTACTCTGAGAGCCATACCTCTGCCCCGAGCCAGTTCACCCAGTGAAGTGGCTGGGATGGAAAACCTTAATGATTCAGTGCTTTCTTGAAGATATATTTTAGTCCACTTGGTTACAAGGCTTGTGAGAAAACAATAGCTGCTATTAGTTTTTGGTTTGGTGCTTTTCTTCAGAATAAATGTATTCAAATTCACAACAACCCTATGAAGTAGTTATAAACATAATCCTATTGTCCACGTGATTGAACTCAGCACAGAAAGGTTATGAGATTGTCACATCTGGGAAAGTGGCCGTGCGGGGACTTGAACCCAAACTCGAATGCAGGGATACTTAGCCACTCAAACATTTGCTGAATCCCCTTGTGGAACTATCGTATTGTATCAGCACATAGCCTAAAATATTCTTTGATGTATACATGCCCATCCATTCTCTGTAAATATTTTAGTATAGTGAAAACAGAGGTAAAATAAGTAAGAATCAAATCTTTCGGACTCCTTGCTGTGCTTGGCACATGGCAATCCAAACGTCAGCTGGCTGGTGTTTGTTCATGTGCCCTGTCTCACCGCCAGCTCTTCTCCACCCAAGATGCTGAGCAACTGGTGTGGTTGCCCCGGGCTGAGTGTGCTAGGTGCAAGATCTGCCAGCCCCCTGACCTGCCATCCAACCCCCAACCACTCATGTGTGTCCTCAGCTGGTCCTCCCACCTGCCAACTCCGCACCATCACTGGCTTCACTCCCACTTGGAATCCCCTAGTGTCTTTCAGAATCCCTCAGCCTCGTTTTCTGCCTGATCATTTTGTTATTGAACAAAAATTTCGTTAGCTCTGTGTATAGTCTAGGAATAGAAATATAGAATACTCAATAGTCTTCCTCCTAATAGAAAATCCCAGCACTCTCTACCCCTTCTGTGCTCTCGAGCGATGAATAAAAGCTAGGGTTTCCAATGCCTTTGTTTTCCCATGCTTCCCCAACAGTTACCAGATCCACGGGGTGAAAGCTAGGACCCGTTTCCTCAAAGTGACCGGGATAAGTAATAAACAAAACTCAGGACTCAGAGAGACTTCCTCGGTTATGGGAATCTGGATTTTCTCAATAAGTTTAGAATCTGGATTTTCTCAATAAGTTTAAGTTTAATAAACTTAAGTTTATTAAGTTTAACTCAATAAGTTTAGACTTCCTCAATTATGGGAATCTGGATTTTCTCAATAAGTTTAGAGTCTATACTTGTCTCATTAACTCAGGGCAAAGAGGATTTTCAGGTGTGTGAATGACAAGTGCGTGCACGATACAAGATGGGTTTATTACAGCTCATAAGCCCGCATTGCCCTTCTTATGGGACAGGTATAAACCATGTCTCAGGCACTCAGCATTTGCTACTATGATTACTGAGTTGTTCACCCTTCTCAAAAATAAAATTCAAAGATTAATGATAGACCCTCTCCAACCAGATCTATATCTGAAACTGACCACTCTCTTTGGTCATATTTATGCTGTATATACGCTTCCTATTAATAGTGTTGCTATAATAGATGAACGCTGACAGGGGGCAAATCAAAGTCCACTTTGAAATTGCTTTGCCTAGTGGTTCAGACTGACTGTGAAATAGTCTTGTTAAAACGCCCGTCTTGTAAAATGGGGCTGCTAAACGTTAATTGTTCCATTGATGAATAGGTAGCTGCTGGCTGACTCCGCAAAAAATAAATTGGTCTCTTTCAAGTGCATTTTTTAAACCTTCTTAGATCGTGTGGATACTCAAGGATTGAGTGAATAAACAATTTTTCCCACAGGATATAAAATTTCATAACATCTAATGCCATAAAGACAGCCTGCCGTGTCATCGAAAGAATAATTTACTTATCTTAGTAAGAGCACAATGGTAATAAGTACGTCCACACGATTCAAATTCTACACTTAAGTCATAACTATCTCCACTCCCTAAATTTATGATTATCTTTTAAAAACACCCTTCGTGTGTGGTGATGTTAACTAGACTCTTACTATGATCATCATTTCACAAAATACAGACAAATGTAGAATCATTACGTTCTACACCTGAAACTAATACAATGATTTATGTCAAGTATAGTTCAATAAAAAATGTCTAAATAAAATAAAAATTGAAACTCGAGGTGCACATACAAATTGAATAAATGGCTATTTCTACCGTGGATCGGAAACATTTCATTATTCAGATAATTTGAATTTTGTATTGGCTCTTGGGGAAAAAATTGTACAATGTGTTCGTCTACAAAATGTCATGCTGTAACTCCTTTGAAGGTCATCTCTTTAGGTCTCAAGTTTTTAGTTAGCCCATTTTTTCCTTGAAATCTGTGCCAATCTGCTAGTGGGAGAGATACAGCATTGGGTGTAGTAATGATACGTCCCAATTGTGATCATCTGGGGTCAACAGTCCATCACCCATGACTGTGGAAGCATCACAGGATGAGGAAGAAGCTCCAGTGCATTAGGGGTGCTCTCAACTCCCTCCAGCCCTCGGGTTCTCAGACTACACAGGGGACTCCCCTGGGCTGCTTTCAAAAAGTATCAGTGCATGAATGCTTGGGTCCCACTCCCAAAGTTTCTGATTGAATTGGCCTGCAGAGTGGCTGGAGCTTCAGGAATGTTAAAAACCCCACCCCAAGTGACTGGAACCCCTGCTTAACTCACCACTCTCAGAGACAGAGTTCTTCCCCTCACGCTTACTCCCTCATTGGATTTTCCAAATATCCTTGACAAGCGGTCAAGATAAACCGTGTTACCTTCTTTTTATTGGGAAACTTGGCCGTAGAGACTTTGGGTTATGTAGCCGATCAGCACAAAGCAGAGACTAGAAGTCAAGTCTTAGGACTCAAGGTCACCTTGTCCCACAAAGTCACACTTGTTCCCATATGTGAGGGATGACAATGAGGGAGGTGTCTGCCCAGCCTTAATTATAGGTCAACCGTCTATTACAGATCAAGAATGAGCTTTGCTTTTTACTTGAAAACCGATTTTTGTGATTCCTGTTTTTATTTTTCTTCACATTTGTCATCATGAACACCGATTCCATTAAAGTTAGGGATGATGCAAAGGAAGTAAAGGAAGGAACGCTCGGTGAAAATCCTTGTCGTTGTGTTATTCCGCATCACACCTCTGCCTTAACTGAATTCATTAACATTTCAGCAAAATAGCACTAGCAAGAATTAATTCAGAGCAAGTATATGGACACATTACAAAGAGCGTTATTGTTCCTAATGTTTTGCTGTGGTTGAAATGCCTTCTAAGTATATACTTTTTTTTTCTTTTTTGCGGTACGCGGGCCTCTCACTGCTGTGGCCTCTCCCGTTGCGGAGCACAGGCTCCGGACGTGCAGGCTCAGCGGCCACGGCTCACGGGCCCAGCCGCTCCTCGGCACGTGGGATCTTCCCGGACCGGGGCACGAACCCGCGCCCCCTGCATCGGCAGGCGGACTCTCAACCACTGCGCCACCAGGGAAGCCCTAAGTATATACTTTTACTGTTAAAAAAAACAGTTGCTTAATCATGTGCTACACAGGGTACCACTGTCACCTCCACCTCCATTTAGAGGCAAAAATCGTAGTAGTTTCAGTCCACCTGTGATTCTAAAATCGCACACTTTTCATTTCCATGCTCTGTCCCTCTGGCAGGTAGGTGACGTCGCTGACCTATCATTGGGAGGATGTGCCCTTGGAGGCACCGCTATGCTGTGGGAGGATTTGCGGGTCACTCCATGTAAATTTCCTTCACGTCTTTTGTCCTTAGTGTTGCACTCCTTATAATTAAACTTTTAAATTGTAACTCTTAATTTTATATTGTGAATCTACAAGAACTGAAGGATAATTCGGGCAAGTACTTTGCCCTGTGTGAGAATATATCCCCACACCTGTAAAATGTGGAAAACAATACACATTCCCAAGATGGTTGCAAGGGTTAAATGAGATCGTGGATGTCACTTGGACCACAGTCGGTGCTCAGCAAATAGTATTATTTGAAAGCACTCAAGGAGGACCCGGTTCAATTCAGTATCAATTCAGTAGGATGATCAGCATTCGTGTTTGCCACATGTATTTTGCTCCTTGTAAAAAATGCAAGTTACAGATCTGCTTCACATGTTTGCCTTGTCTTGGTGAGTCTGTATCCATCACTAGTAGCTTGTGCAACTGTGCTACGTATATTTGGCTTTTCTGCTGTTGATTCTTCTAGCAACACTCCATTCAGACACGTCTTTCATATACTTCATTATATTATAGTATCAAACTGTGAGGGTTTTTTAAAAGTATTCCATGCTGCTTGAGAGGTCGAATTCTGTGGCTTTCATTTCAGTTTTTTTTTTTAAGGAAAAAGAAAACCTTTGCTATGGTAGTATTTAACAACTGGTGCTTGGATGACATCCATCAAAAGTTTACCCCAGAACAGCTGTAGTTTCTGTAATCTACCACCCAGCTGTCCCAGATGGTATTTTTAGCATCACACTCTCCAAATACAGCAGGCAGGAGTCAAAATATAGTTAAAAGATAATATTATTATGGGGATTCTCAAAAGAGAATTGGGTTTCTTTCCTTTTTCTAAAATTTATGCTCTCTGGGGCTTCCCTGGTGGCGCAGTGGTTGAGAATCTGCCTGCTAATGCAGGGGACACGGGTTCGAGCCCTGGTCTGGGAGGATTCCACATGCCGCGGAGCAACTAGGCCCGTGAGCCACAACTACTGAGCCTGCGCGTCTGGAGCCTGTGCTCCGCAACAAGAGAGGCCGCGATAGTGAGAGGCCCATGCACCGCGATGAAGAGTGGCCCCCACTTGCCACAACTAGAGAAAGCCCTTGCACAGAAACGAAGACCTAACACAGCAAAAATAAATAAATAAATTACTAAACTCCTACCCCCAACATCTTTAAATAAATAAATAAATAATTAAAAAAAAAATTTATGCTCTCTGCAAGTAATAGACCCTAACACAGTTGACAAGTGTACCTTGACGGGAGGGCCAATCAGTAATCACCAAGATACACTTTTGAAAATTGAAATCATGAATTCAATTTCAATCTCATATTCATTCAGGAATCTCATCTCTGCTTGAGTCCTATAACAATAGTTTAAAATTAGGACCATTATCATGGTTCTAAAAGAAAAATATGGTTATAAAATTTTTATCTCTAACAAGAAAGTATTCATTGAGGGCTTCCTAGGTGTCTAACATTATTATGAATTGTGCAAAATAGATCCTTTCTCTGTAAAAAAAAAAAACAAAAACAAAACACTTTACTGTCTAGTTGGTAATCTCACTGTAAATGAATAAAACAATTAAGAACAAAATAAAATGCTCAATTGTGGGGAAAATATTTTAATATATGAATATGTTTATTTATATTTGTGAGGGAATATTTGCATCTGCAGAATTACTGACTGAACAGTTCTGCTACTTCAACCCTTCTCCTGTACATGCAATGAAGACTCGGATTCCACAGTTATGTAATAGCCAAAGCCAAGGTCAATCTTTAAGCAAGTCAGTGATGCACTGTGAAGCCTAACTAGAAGCTGCTCTCAAGGCAGGGCCTGGAATTCCTCTGACATTCCAGCCACCAGCACAGGCCTGCTCTGAACACCCCAGGTTGGGCCAGCCTCAGCTCCAATCTCTGCCTCTTTGTCTGTTCTGATGAGGCTTTGGAAACAATCTGACTAATTCTCTAGTTGTATCATCCAGCTTCATAGCTTTAAATACTACCTGTCTGTTGATGTGTCCCAAATATATATCTCCAGTTCAGACTTTTCCCCAAATTCCAGAAACCATATGTCCACCCATCTACTGGTCCCTCCATTGAGAATCCTACTAGTATTAAAAAGTTACATCTATGAAACAAACGGACTCACAGATAATAGAGAACAAACTAGTGGTTACCACAGAGGAAAGTGAACAGGGGGAGGGATGAGATAGGGGTATGGGATTAAAAGATAAAAACTATTGTGTGTAAAACAGATAACCAACAAACACCTACTGTATAGCACAGGGAAGTCTGCTCAATATTCCCTAACAACCGAAATGGTAAAATAATTTGAAAAAGAATAGATACATGTATATGTATAACTGAATCACTTTGCTGTATACCTGAAACTAACACATTGTTAATCAAATATATGCCTCCAATATACAACAGAAAATACAAAAGGAAACGAAAAGGAAAAAAAGATAAGCCACAAGGACATATTGTACAGCACAGGGAAATACCGCCATCGTTTTGTAACAACCTGACATGGAGCATAATCTATAAAAATATTGAATCACTATGTTGTACACCTGAAACTAATATAAAATTGTAAATCAACTGTATTTCAATGAAAAGTAAATAAAGCAAAAATAAGAATAGTTGTATCTAAAAACAAGTTTCTATATTCCCACGAATGTGATCTTATCCCACGAAGTCTTCCCCGTCTCAGGCAGTGGGAACTCTATGCTACGAACCTTCATCCTTAACTCTGCTTCTCCTCTCACATCCTACATGTCTTCCAGGAATAAAGCATGTTGCCTTTTCTCACTGTCCTCAGGACCGACACCCTGGTCAAGGGCATCATGAACCCTGTGTTTAACTACTGATCTAACTTCTCCCTGATTGTACCACAGCTTCTTACTGTATACTCTCAACACGAGTACCGGTACAAACCTATCAAAGCCTAAGTTACACACTGTCATTCCCCAGGCACAACTCTACAGGAGAGTCCCATCTCGGAGTAAAAGCAAAACCCTTTCCACCCCGTACAAGGCCCCCACTGCCTGTCTGACATCATCTCCTGCTACTCTGCTCTCCAGGTGCTGAGTTCCCCAACACGCCGGGCACCCTCCACCCTGCACTTTCCACTGACCCCTCCCTTCCTGCTCCCCTCCTGTCAGCCACGTGACCTGCTCCTTCCTTCATTCAGTTTTAATTCACAAGTCCCTCTCTCCGTGAGACTTTCTGAGTCTACACTCTCTAAAATGTCAATACCCACTCCTTCCCTGGACTCCAACACTCCACAGCCCCACCTCCCTCTTCGATAGTTTCTCTTAAGCACTTATTACTGGTGCATACGCTGTCTGCTTTACATATTCAACTTGCTTATTGCCTGTGTCCTCCACTGGAATGGAAGCTCCCTGAGCGGAGATTTTTGTCTTGTTCCTTCCAACATCTCCCAAAACTAAAACAGGGACTGACATGGGACAGGCTGTCAATTAAAATTCGTTTCACATTCGTCTACAGGGCTTTAAGGATGACTCTTCAAGGGCTGTGGTCTAGATAGCAAGACATGGGATTATGGTTTTATACAGGCAACACCAAAACAGCCCATCAAGAGAGTACATTCGGTTAAATAAATGAGCAAAGAAACAGGCTGACTCATATTTGAATCCACTCATGTGATCAGTTAACTCAATAGTCTAAAGACACATAGACTGTATGTCCCTTTTCACGTCTGAGTCATGAGCTGTTATGTTTCCAAAATATCTGGAGCTCCCATGAGTTTGACTATTTTCGATACCTCTGATAAGTAGAAAGTTGAATGGTGGCATTCAGGGCCTGGGGAGCGGGGGAGATGAGGAATTGCTGTTCAAGGGACGTAGCGTTTCAGTTATACAAGACGACAAAGAAGTGCTTAGAGACCAGAGATAGGACATTGGGCTTGAAGTTAACAACACTATATCCTCCACTTAAAATTTTGTTAAGAGGGTAGATTCTTGTTATCCGTTCATCTGTTATTACCACAGTAGAAACAGAAGAGGAGTGTCAAAGAAGCCAAAACACCACCTTCCCTGAGATGGACACCAGACATATGCACACATGGCGACAGCCCTGTGACTGACACAGCAGCCTTACAAAAGAAGGAGGTACATGATGTTCCTCACTGCCCAGAGCCTTAGGCTCTAACTGCTCCTCAAAGGGCTGAAGAAAGTGTTGGGTGACCGTCCCGTGAGCATCTTACTCTGTTGCTCACGAGGTGAGTGGAATATTAATAATGAGTGTTGATTGCCTGGGCATCACCCCCCTCCTTGGAGGAATATTGCCTTCTCCATGACCCCTTCTCTGGTTTCATCTGTAGCAGAACAGGATTTAATATAAACATGTGTGAGAGTCAAATAGCACAACAGGAATCGCAACCTAGTTGCTGATCACTCACTAGATTAAAATTTTACAAGTGCAGAAGTTCCATTCTGGGGGGCTGGAACCCAGCATCCCCAAAGGATGACTCAGTCTTCCTTGAAAAGAGGGTCCATGTCTTTTTCATCTTGAACTCTGTGAGTCTGACATCTATCTCGCATGTACTCAACAATGATTGTTGATGGAATGAGACATGTGAAGCTTTTAGAATAAACTACTGCATCTCAACTTTCCATTGAATATTTTAAGTAAAGCTGATGTGCCCCCAAAGATAAACCCATCAGGACGAAGCAGGAGAGCAGACCTCACCGGTGTATCTGTCAGCCTTACTTACAATGTTTCATTCAAGAGCTATACTGTCAATATCACACTGATGAACAGAAAAGCTGAATTCATCTTCCTGTCTTTCTTTCTATTCAGGCTTCAACTCAGTGATTCTTCAATTACCGAGACTCAATGACAGGACGTTTTTGCTCCCCTATTTCCTGTATGTCAAACAAAGTTCAAAATATGCCAGATCCTTCCAACAGTTTGTCTTCTTTGACATGAGGCAGTTTTGAATACGCGTGTATATCACTCTGGACATAAGTACCTTGCTCAGCTGAGAGAGCTCTTAGTCACCACGGAGCGGTTCAATGCATCCAGCGCTCCGTTTCAACTTTACATACAACAGCTCTCAGAGGATTATCTAAGAAAAAGGTGAACTTGACAAAGACTTTGAATTCTATTTTCAATCTGACAAATTGCCAAAACACAATGACATTCTTTTTCCCATGGCAGTCATAGAATTCCAGAGTCTTTGAAACATAGCGGAACGCAGCTTGGGCTCTTGAAATAAAGAATTATATCCCCAAAGGGCCAGGGGAGCAACTGTGATAGTAGGGTCATGCATTATTTTTTGGCAAAGCCATGCCAGAATCTCTAGAGGAAGAATTGCACAATTCCCCTTGGCACACAATTGCAACGCTCATGTGTCGCTTTCAGAAAAAATAGAACCTGAATACTGCATTCTCTGCATCTCTTCTTGTTCTGCGGTCTTTGAACGGTGAACGCAGCCAGCTTCTGCACCTTCATACTGAAGGTCACCCTTTAGTCTCACTCCACCCTTTGCTTCTCCGGCTGAGATAATCCATGGTGACTAGTGGATTTATATCAAACCAAATGGATTTAAAATTTTTCATTAACACTGTGACCTTAAGAGACTAAAATGACAATATTAAACATGAGCAATATTCAAAGCTTTCTATCAAAATGGTTCATTTCATGGTTTATTTCTCACCTCTTCACTATTCTTTTACCATTTTTAATTTTTGTATGCTTTTATATGGAAAATATTTGTCTCAACCTATCTGTGTGCACGTCCTGTTCTTTCCCTTTCAAACGCTCCTTCCCTTTTTACAATGCCTAACTTTGTCAATGGATAGTGGCCAAAACGTATATTTTCACAGTCCTTTTTAAAGAAACAGACACCAATTTGCTAAGATTTGAGAATGTTCCAAGAAGATCTTACAACTTCTCATTTTTCCTTGTTTACTGTACTAATAAAATTCAATTATCGCATATTTATTTCTTTGGTCAAATGCCATCCTTACCACAAGAGCATTATTCACAATATGAAGTATAAACTTTTAGGGGTCTAAGGACACTATAGAGCAGAGAGGAGATGCATGATAGAGAGGAAGGAGATTGTCATTTATTTAGTGAGTATTATTCTCTAGACGTGTTTATATATATTCATATTTAATGTCTGGAACAACCCATTTTATAGATGAGTAAACCAAGGTTCAGCAAATTTTAGAAACTTATCCTAAATAATCATCTAATAACTATCAGATTCTAAACCCTGTCAGTAAGGCTACACGGAAAAATGCTGAAAAACAGTTTCACCCTCTTCAGATTCAGTGCTCACATCAAAGTGGCTGGTTAATTTACTCCATTAAGACTGTCATTCCCCAGGCACAACTCTACAGGAGAGTCCCATCTCGGAGTAAAAGCAAAACCCTTTCCACCCCGTACAAGGCCCCCACTGCCTGTCTGACATCATCTCCTGCTACTCTGCTCTCCAGGTGCTGAGTTCCCCAACACGCCGGGCACCCTCCACCCTGCACTTTCCACTGACCCCTCCCTTCCTGCTCCCCTCCTGTCAGCCACGTGACCTGCTCCTTCCTTCATTCAGTTTTAATTCACAAGTCACTCTCTCCGTGAGGCTTTCTGAGTCTACACTCAGAAAGATGAGTGCCTACAAAAGCAACTTGCATGAAAGGTAAAAAGAGTTACCAAAATGGTTCTGACCTTTCTCTATTTGAACTAGTTGCTTTTGCCTAATCAAGAGGAAATATAATGTAGAAAGAGCATATTTTTTGGAAATATAATGTAGAAAGAGCATATTTAATTCAAGTGTATTTGTGTACACTTGAATTAAAAGACAAGTCTTTCACTTTCTGGATGTGTGACTATGGAAAAATTAGTTAATCTTGCTGATAAAATTAAGTTGTTCTGAGAATAAAACGACTTGAGAATGAAGAATAAATACTCTTATCCGAATACCTCAAAGTATTTACTGAATAAACTAATGTCAGAATAATATATAATAATAATAACAGAAAACAGTAGTGGCAAAAAGCCTAAGAAGAAAGAAAAGACACTGCTTCCCAAATCTTTCAACGCAACAGTCATGGTATAGATTGTAAAACACAAAGCAGAAATCCTCATGTAACATGAAGATATGAAGACATTTATTTTCACTCTTGCTTTCATCTTTATGTCCTGTGTTTTCACAACGACTTTTTGCATTATGCAGTTTGAGGGGACTTCAGACCTAATCTAGGCTTTGTTTTCTAAAAGATCTACACCTCAGCCACCCTAGTCAAACAGCTGTGGGTCCGCTGTGTCCCAGCTGGGCTCCACCTGTCTCTTCAGACAACTGACAGCTGCTACAAGTTGCAGACAGAAACTCAGCCCCGCCAGCTGGTGCCATTGCTTCTTGACATATATTTCGATTGTGCGCCTTCCCTTGCGCTTGGGAACACTCCAGTTGGGTTTTGAACCACAAGATTTTCCTTTTCCCTTGAGTGAGGACTTTACTGGAGACCTGAAGGCTGTAACCCAGGTCAGCAAAGAGGACGGGAGGTCAGGATAATGAAAGGGGGTTCCAGGAACTGACAAAGCAGGGCCATGGTGTTAGAGAAACTATTGGCTAAACACAGATCATACACTCTCTGGATCACTGTAACCACAGAGCCGGAGAGATAGAACACGAGACCAGGAATCTATTTGAAATGCACATGGCAAGGGAATTCCATGGGGAAGCAAATGGTAAAGCAGGCCAAGTATGACGGGGTCGGCCAGCCCAGTTATCAGAGCTCTTTCTTCCCCTGCTTTTTACAAGCTTCTGTCTTTCCACTTCTGGGCTCCCATGCCCTCTTTTCCTAGCCACCTCCAACACTCTCATTTTCTCCCCTCCAACATCCTTCACACTTTTGCCCACTTTGTCCTATAGCACGTATACATAACTGCCTTCCTTCTGCTTAATAGAAAAACTGATTCCCCACTTCTCCTACAAGGTTGAATTTCCCTCCTTAGGTGACGTGTAAAGACCTGCACGGTCTAAAAGCCTTCTCACTCACCAGCCTTAGCCCCTCACCGTTCCCTTCTGGCCACAAACACCGACACGTGGGGTCACTGGTGGGACTCAGCTCGCATCCCCTCAAATATTCTCTTATGTGGATGAGCAGTTGTACCAACGCTGTCTGTTAAATAAGCCACACTTTCCTCACCGGACTAAAACGCCACTTATGTCTAATATTTTATCGCATGTATACTGGACTGTATTTCTCGATTCTCTTTGGTTAAAATTATTTGGTTTACCACTTTGTTAAACTAATCTATTTATCTATCTGTATTCCAACACTGTATTGAGTCGATTCTACTGGCTGTATAGTATTCGTTGACATCTGCCAGATAGGTTTTAAAAAGAGTTTTCTTGGCTATCTCCGAAGATTTGCACTTCCGTATGAATTTTAAGATCATTTTATCCAATTCCAAATTGGATAAATTCCACTGGAATTTAAATTGTAAATTTAATTAAATTTACATATTAATATTTAGAGAATTGACTTGTGCTGTAGACAATTCTCTTTATTATCACTGGCTTTTTGAAAATGTCAGATACATTTAAATTTCTTTATTCAAGGTCCTGTTAATTATTTTACAAAAAGGGTATGACAAATGACAGTAGCCATTTCAGACATCTCAAAGCTATTCTGCCTTTTTATAGCATTCTTGAGCGTAAGAAAAGCAAAATAAATGTTAAAAGGAAATATTGGTGGGGAACTTCTAGGGAACCGAGGGACGGGCAGCCACTTAACTCTGAACCACTTTACACATCCTTCAAAACACTATTTAGATCACCAAGAAGAACAAATAGCACCAAATAAATATTATGCCTGCAGCAAAACAATATTAATGGAAAGCACAACAAATTCAACAAAGATGACGTGACAGAGCTGAAACTAATCATATCAGTCATATCAATATTTTAAATTTGGTTCACAAAGCAAGAGACACACTCAAAACAAAGTGATTCAGCAAAGCCAAACTAGAGGATAAGCAAATACACGAGGCCAGTGGAAACAACAGAATATCAGGGTACTGATCCTGAGAGCAGACAACAGAATTGGAATTAAAAACGGCAAATGAAATAAATTAAATGCCATTTCGTTATTTTAAACATTTTATACTAAGATATAGGAGGTATGAATAACTAGGCTCTAAAGAACACAATTCCTTCATAAGACAGAAACTGTGGAAGACACGGGATAGATTGAAACACACTCTTGGTGCAAGAGATAGCTGGTGGGCCAAAGACCAGTAAGGATGGTAAAGATCTCAAGTGCAATTCTAGGTAAGTTTCCCCTTAACCAGACACTTTTTATTGAAAAAAAAAAACCCACAATGAACAGAATGTAAGGAAATCCCACAGTGATGGAGACATGTCAAAGGCCTACAAGAAATCTACTGAAAGAACCTCCAGTAGCCAAAGCTGAAAACATTTGAGCAATAAAGTAGTATCAGATTATAACCCAAAGTATAGAGTAAACATGCATAAGTCCATATGCTATAAATAAAAAATTGAATAAATAGGAGAGAAGAAACAAATCTTCCATGAAGAAGAATTTCAAGTAATCTGTGTAGATACTCTACCCTCAAAAGGTGAAGCATAACTTCCATTCCTGAGGTACTGGCTGAACAGTGATCTCCTTCCAAAGCATATAGTATCAAGGGGATTAAAAAAACAATAATTTTGCAGTGGAGAAATCTGATACACACTACCTGAGCCAAGTGATCAAGGCTCACTCTCCCAGGCATTCTAGCAGTTTCCATAACCTCAATTCCCTATATTAAATCCTTGAAACACTGAGAGTGATTTCTGTTTCTCTGACAAAATCCTCCTTTGTTCTCAGACCCTGTCTTAGTTTTCTGGGGCTGGCAGAACAAAGTCCCACAGACTGTAGACTTAAGCAGCAGACCTTTACTGTCTCATAGCCTGGAACCTGGACGTCCAGGATGGTGTCCACAGAGTCTGTTCCACAGAGTCTGTTCCTTCCCAGGGCTGTAAGGGATGCTCTTTTTCACTCCTCTCCCCTTGGTTTGTAAATGGCCATCTTCTTCCTGTGTCTCTTCGCATTGCATTCTCCTTGTGAATATATCTGTTTCCAAATTTCCCCTTTTTGTAAGGACACCAACCTTACTAGATTAGGGCCAACCCTACTGACCTCATTTTTACTTAATTATCTTAGTAAAGGCTGTATCTCCAAATAAGATCACATCCTGAGGTACTAGGGGTTAGAACGTCAACATATGAATTTGAAGGGAAGACACAATTCAACCCATAAAAGATCCAAAATAACAGTGACTTATACAAGACAGAAATTGATTATTTCTTGTATAATCTAAGGATATTATGTAAATAGCTGGTTTACTGCCCAATAACATTCTCAGCTTGGCAAGCTATTTTTTCTCAGCTTGGCATGGATGTTTTCCCTAAATTCACCTCATGGACCAAAACTACTGCTGCAGCACCAGCCATAAGGACTATATTCCGGCTAGCAGGAAGTAGTACTGGACAAAGGAGAAAGTGGCAAAGAGCATAAGCAAGTTACCTGTTAAGAAAGTTTTCCCAAGTACTTTTGCTTACATTCTTTTGGCCAGAATTAAGTTAAATGGCCCCACCCATCTCTTGTGTGAGATGCTAATTAACATAATATTTATTCTGAGAAGAAATTAACCTGGTGAAAACTTCTGTTGCTATGAAGGAAGGAGAGGATGGCTATTGAGGTCAACTGGCAAAATGCTCCACAGTGAAGATATTACATAATTATAGGCTGCGGTTCCAACTATTGGGTTGGAAAAAGTAGTGAAAAGACTTACAGAGGTCAATGGAAATACCGTCTATTCTGTGGATTAGTCAAGATCTCAAAGTTATTTATAAAAGCAAGCTTTCTTCTTTATCTTTGGACACACTGTATGTCTTGTCAAAGGAAGACTCAGAAGCAGAATCACCTTAAAAAGCAGAGGAAGCGTTTTTTCACAAAGACTTCTAGGAAAGTCAGGCTTCAGAAGACTGGCTCACCAAACATAAAATGCAACAGATATTTTTAACAATGGCAAATGACCAAGCTTAGTCCATTTATATTAGTCTGCTCATGGTGGAAAAGGAGCAATTCTCAAGCAGTTATATCCACAAAGTTATGTTCCAACACCAACACATTAAAAAAAAATCAGGGATAAAATTTTTTATGAAGTCCAGTTTATACAAAATAGTCAAGATTTTATCTTTTGGGCATTCCAGAACCCATAAGTGTGAACTGTTAGTTTTGGTTTATCCCAAGGGCACGCAGTATCTTTTATGACAGTTCTTAGACATCTTAGCAGCAAAGCAAAGTGTTCGATTCTGATTCTGCAACGTCAACCAAAAATGTCAGTTTCTTCCTGCACGTCTCCATTTCCATTTTCCCTTTTATCTCCTTGGCAACAAGGACAAGACATCAACATTGAGCTTTGCTTCCCTTCTTTGGCCTGTAGGTAAAATATCTGGATATTATTACTCTAGGCCCTCCTGGTGCTGATTTCCCAAATTACCAGCACTCCCACGCCACCCGCGTCCTGCCATCACTGGTTACCTCGCACTGTGGTCACTTCCTGCTGTTTCTCAGGCAGCACCTAGAGGACAGGGCAGGGATTGGGCAAAGGGCTATCGAAACACAGAACTGGTAAAACAGGAGGCTGGACTCAATGACAATTAAATGATCGATCTCTCATTTTCAAAAGACAGGTTATCAGTTATGTGAGCATTTGAGTGTACAGTTTTTGCAGCTGCTGAGAAGAAATGCTTTCTATTATTAGCCACTGAAGAAACAGAGAAGCGGGCATTGTTGCTGCATCCCACCTAGTGGTCATCACTGCTGAGACACAGAGCAGCTTTTTGGATTCAAGATCAAGGACCAGGATGGGATTGAAGCCAAATTTTCTCGTGCCTTCAACTGTTCCCTCTTATAAAGTAAGCCACCTGGAAAAGTATTAATTTTTTTTAGCTGTGAGATGATCAGCCAGTGAAATTTAAGGCTGATACTTGAGGAAGAAATGTATTTCTTTGAAGATTTAAATTAAATGAGAGGTAATTATCAAAGATCATCATAGTTCAAGATTAGCCTCAATAAATCATGACTTCCCTTTTATTGTCTCTTCCCTCTTCTCAGAAGAAGGCATCTTTAATATAATTTTATAATGCAGGAATTTAAAGTTCTGGCATTAACACTTTACTAACACTAGTGTCTATGGAAATACCCTATTGGTTGTTTAGGTGCTGCTAAAGGCTTACACTTTTCAAGCAAAAGCAACAAAATACCGGGAGTGTCTTGCAATTTGGAAACTGTTTCTCAGTCCTGATTTTTTTTCTTACAAACTCCAAGCAAATGATTCATTTATCCCTAAAGACAATCTCACTAATGAAAAAGAGCCCTTTAAGATCACTCCAATTAATTGGTAGCAGCTACACAAGGCCCTGTGTTAAGAAAGCGCATATGATTAGGCTGAAAGCAATTTAGCCAAAGCAATTTGGCTCACTGTGATGGAACCGAAAGTAACCGAAAGTTCTGCTTAAAAGCCTAACTGCAAATGAGTATTCTTCCAGTGATGCGCTTGTCTTTTAGTACGGTGCTTCGCACGATGATTTCTTAAATATCTAAGAATTTTGGAGACAAAGATTTCCATGTTATTCCTTCCTGTCAACTGAAAAAAATGCACAGCCTAAAAGTTGAGAATTATGTTTTATTCGGTGGACAAAGCTGAGGACGTAAGCCAGGGACACAGCATCTCAGAAAACTGTGAGAAACTGTTCCAAAGAGGCAAGCGGGGAGGGGAGGGAACCAGGATATATAGGAGTTTTGGGCAACAAAAGACAAGAAGTCAGGGACTTTCCTAGCGGTCCATTGGTTGGGACTCTGCACTACCACTGCAGGGAAGAGAGAATAAGATCCCACATGCCTGGTGGCACGGCCAAAAAAATAAATAAATAGAACGACAAGGAATTCAGGACATCAAAATGTTACCGTTAATGCAAGAAAACCAGATATCTCAAGTTAGGGAATTTAGCACTTTGCTATGTATGGGAAGATGCAAGAGTCTGGGCTCACTGAAGTCATTCCTTGGATGTGCACCTCAGCTCTCTGGGGCCGGTATGTGCTCTCTCATCCTGTGACTGCAGCAGCTGACTGCTAGATGGACTTGCCAGTGGGCAGACCTTTTGCCTCCATCCTGAGTTCCCTCAGGGCGCACCATCCGGGCACCTGTCCTGTGACGGCGTCATGGCTGCCACACCCTTTGTTTACTGATATGACCAGCACTATCTTAGTTCACATTCCTAATTTGCTTTTTTAAAATTTATATTCTTCCATTACTGCAGGGCACTCTTTGCAGTAGCAGAAATATGGAGAAGTCCAGCTACCCACACACGGAGAACTGTGAAGTCTTTCTGGTGACTAGCTCTAGGGCTTTAATGTTGTGATATGTCCTTTGGAGGGGGAACGGTTCTTTTTCTACTTCAGTGCATTACAAACAGAACTAAATCAATGAGAAAAATTATAAAAAAAAAGAAATTGAAGCTATCGGTAAAGATCTAAACATTCGATGGAAATACTGAAAGACAGGAAGAGGTGCAAAACTCCAGCGAGGCACCAAAAGTATCACCGTTCAAGGAATATTGTACGTTAATCCTTACCTCTAACATTATGATTTGACTAAATTATCCTGGGGCCCAGCTGACACTTGGCTAAACAATATTGATCAACCTATGAGCACAGGGGGATGGACCGAAAGACCTCAGGGCTCAGCCAGGGAAAAGAATTAGACCGATCAGAGATGAAGGGGCAACCACATTACAATATGCTCACCTGCTAGAAAATAAATACTATTCCTATAAACAAAGAGAAAATGTTTGAGGAGAACAGCTTGTCATCATCGTGCTGCAATAAAAACAGCAAAGAAATCGTGAAGACTTTCCCCAAGTGTTAGCCTTTAGTGGAGAAATATACTTTAAAACAGAATAATCTTCCAACCTTGAAATTCTCTCCATAAAGTCAGTAGAGAAAGAAAATAGTTTTATTGTTGAATAAGCACGTGATGTGATGCACGTAGCAGGTGGTCTGCTAAGAGGTTGCAAGGACAGAAAGCCCTCTTTTGTCACCAAGCGGATGCGACCCATTAGATACACGTTCTCAGGATAAACAGTAACTAGTCCTCAAGTAACAGGACTTGACAGAAACATGTGTCCCATGTAATTCATCCTAAATCTACCTGGTAATTGGGGTGACCATCCGTGTTGGTTAATTGACTTTATACAAAGGAAGAACAAACACCGATCTCTCTACGGCAGGAGATGGAGCCCTACCGTCCTTGATGTTACATCTCAAGGCGATGGCTCCCAGGTCCTTGAGAAAGACTTTCGCGGGCTGGGAAACCTAAGTTTAGCTTTTGGAAAGATTTACAAATACTTCGAAGAGACAGAGAAAGAACTTGCAAGTTTTTTAAAGAAAATGTTCTAAGAAAAGGGAGGGGAAGCAGCTCCTCCCTCATCTCTAACAGGTAGAATGATGCCTCTTCTTTTCACTTTTTATTTGCCCTACACCTTCCACGTTTGCTTCTCTGGCAGCAGCTCACTGCCTCTGCCACCCTGCATCTTCAGTGCTTGCTGGTCGCCTCCGGGAGCCTGCTGTCAATGTGACCCCTTCCCCTCCAGTGCTGCCCGTGGCCACCTCGCCTCTTCTTCCTCAGTTTGCTCCAGACCCAAGCTGCCAGCCTTCTATCAAATCTGAAGTGCTTGAAAACAGCGTTCTCAGGGAATTTCACCTGATAGTGTTGTTATGTCATCTATCATTTCCTTTATATACTTCAGTACAGACGGAAGGATGCACATGTGTGTGTGTGCACGTTGCCTTTCGTTCATAAGGGAGGGATGGGGATCAACAAGGAGGAATCAGGAAACAAACTCCGGGCGGGCAACTCAAAGACCCTCGTTGGTATTCCAGCCTCCAGGGGGCTACGCAGCTCTTCCTGTGATGCCAGCTCCGTTCTGCACTGCAGGACTGTAAATCTACATAACAGATGTAATAAATAATAGTTCATGGGAGGAATGAGCGGTGTTCACCCTGCATGGCTGCAAAAGTTGTTTGGGGCACTTCAACTTTTACATGATCATGTAGAAAAACCTGGAGAGTAAAGCAGCTTAACTTTCCAAAAAGGTGCCAAAGGTTTAAAGTCCTAGGCAATCATGTGACCAAGAGCTTCAAAAATGTGGTATATCCACCTTCAGAACATTGCTGAATTTGCATCTGAGGAAACTTTTCTTGCAAAGTACTGGGCTCTACACCTGACACTAACACAACATTGTAAATCAACTACACTTCAATAAAAAATGAAATTAAAAATTTTTTTTAAATGTACTTGGTGAAGTACCGAAAAGGACAGAGAACTGACCATGTGACTATAGGCAAAACACAATACTCTCTCTTGCCGGGGTGCAGAGAGGTACCTGCCTCTAATTGTTAGAAACCACTGATACCCCCGCAAAAGGATATGGCAATTACGCATCACCAGACTATGTCCGTTTTCAACAGATGTATATCTGTCTCAGAAAAAGTTTAATTCATTAAGTAATGAGATAAATGATTGCGTATATGCCAGTACAAGACACTGAAGGTAATCAAACCAAAATTTAAGAGCATAAGTGCAGTTTAAATTTTTTCCAGAAAAAACAATGTTAACAATAAATAAGTGAAAAAATACATATAGAGAGAAATAAAATTGGTTTCATAAATTATGAACCCACCAAAAAAAACTGCAATGAAAATCTAAAAAGATAAACTGGTAGGGCATTTTTCTTTTGAAGCTACTTGTTAAAAAAAAAAAAAGGATTAAATTAGCTGAAAATAGCCCACAAAAGAGACAAAATTCTCAATTACAGTTAAATCAGGCTTTTCTAGTTTACCTTCATTGTTTCTTTTTTAATAAGATAGTGTTTATATATAACGGCATATATAATTTTAGGTATATAGGTAGGTGAATGTCAGTAATTGTAGAAAATCATGTTAGCTGAGTTTGGGCTACAAACTGGATTTCTTCAGCAGTTAGTTTGGGTCTCAGTTCAGATATTTTGTCCTCAGCGTTTGTGCTTTGCATCTGTTGATTAGAGATAAGAGGGGCTTCCCTGGCGGCCCAGTGGTTAGGACTCTGTGCTCCCAGTGCAAGGGGCACACGTTCAATCCCTGGTGAGGGAACTGAGACCCCGCAAGCCAAGCAGTGGGGCAAAAAAAAAAAAAAAAAGAGAGAGAGAGATGGGGAGGTAGATTTTGGACATCCGTTCTCAGACTCCTTCCTTCCAGGATTCCCCACACTCCTCAACAGTCATTTTTTACCAGCTCATTTCTGATTTCCTAGAAATCCTTCTGGATTTTTCCACATGTGCCCCATAGCCCCCCAGAGAAACCTCCGTGTACAGTTCCACCTCCCGGTTCAAGCACGTGTGCTCTCCTCCCGGAGTCTGCTGGCTTCTCCTCACCCCCATGGCCTCCAGGTAGTTTTTGTACATGTCTGGTCTTTATAGTTTTTCCTTCCAGGGCTTTGTCTGTAGAGACTTGGTCCATTTTAGGAGAAAGATAGACTCCTGCCAACAGAAGCTCTCCGACTCTCACCCTAACAGTTAATTCCCATCATTATCAGAAATCTCCAAAGGAGACGATGCTTGGACTGAAGAGGGAAAAGTAAGCCAGGTGCAAATGCCCTCAGTTTCTCCATTAAAACATGTAGACAGTTGTATTACTTTTCCAGTTAGCCTTTTTCTATGGCGTTTAAATCCAAGGAACCCAAACAATATCAACTTTACATCAAATCTTTGCTATCTGAATTGCGACTCAGCCGGAGTCATTTTTATTACTAGCTATTGACCACAAGGGCTACTGAACTGCTGTGTGGACACAGCAGGTGTTGTGGACACAGGAAACAATACAGCATCCTCAGCAAATTCTCTGTGGGCATTTCCACCTTCTCTATCTGCTGGAGATGCAAGAATGTTTTACTTCTCTCAGTAAGACCATAGATGATACACGATAAAAGGGCCTCCATCTCTTGACAGAGTGGCATAATATATGAAAAGAAACTGATGTAGGCGCAAGAAAGTAGACCTGACACCGATTTCCAGATTTTCTTAAGTTAGGGGTTAGGAGGCGCTTCATGCCCTTAATAATTTTTTAAAATTCATTTTATTGAGGTAGAGTTGATTTACAATATTGTGTTCATTTCTGCTGTACAGCAAAGTGACCTAAGTGCACAGATATATACATTCTTTTTCACAGTCTTTTCCATTATGGTTATCACAGGATATTGAATAGAGTTCCCTGTGCTCTACAGTAGGACCTTGTTGTTTATCCATTCTATATAGAACAGTTTGCATCTGCTAATCCCAAACTCCCAATCTATCCCTCCCCCACTCTCCCTCCCCCTCAGCAACCACAAGTCTGTTCTCTGTGTCTGTGAGTCTGTTTCCATTTTGTAAGTTCCTTTGTGTCATATTTTAGATTCCACATATAAGTGATATCATATGGTAGTTGTCTTTCTCTGTCTCACTTATTTCACTTAGTCTGATAATCTCCAAGTCCAACCACGTTGCTGCAAATGGCATTATTTCATTCTTTTCTATCGCTGAGTAGTATTCCATTGTATATATGTACCACATCTTCTTTATCCATTCATCTGTCAATGTACATTTAGGTTATTTACATGTCTTGGCTATTGTGAATACATTCCTTAATTTATTTATCAAGTAAGAAATGTAAGCTGATATCTTTTATGAGCAGAACACTGGGCTAAGTGATGGGGGATAGAAAGGTGGGTAAGACAGAGACATCCTTTGCCCTATCAGCATCAGCTGGTAATAAAGGCACACGTGGGATGGAGATCATTGCCACACCTGCCAGGGGCAGGAACTGAGCTACTGAGTGAGCTTACAAGTTTTATAAATTTATCTCTGGTTCCCACATCAACTTTGTACAGATTCCTATCCCTGTTTTACAGATAAAAAAACTGAGACTTGGAAAAGTTAAGGGCTTACTCAAGAACACATATCTAAAATTAACACAGTTGCAATTCAAACCAGTTCATTGGACTCCAAGGACCCCATGATCCTGTCACAACTCTATACTGCTTTTCAGGGTAATTTAATAAGATACACCAAACAGGTAAAAATGAAGTTCTGTGTCATTTCAGAAAAAGGCTTAAGCAACTCCCAAATGGAGAGAAATGCAAAATCTTCATGGCAAAGAAAGTAAATTCCTAGACAAGTACACACTGGTATTCAATTTTTAATTAATCAAGCAAAATGGACATGATTCCACCCCAACTGCCATTTTAGAGACGTATGTACACTGCTCTACAATTATCAATTCAAACTTGTATGTTCAGGGCTTCCCTGGGGCCGCAGTGGTTGAGAGTCCGCCTGCCAATGCAGGGGACACGGGTTCGTGCCCCGGTCCGGGAAGATCCCACATGCCGCAGAGCGGCTGGGCCCGTGAGCCATGGCCGCTGAGCCTGCGCGTCCGGAGCCTGTGCTCCGCAACGGGAGAGGCCACAACAGTGAGAGGCCCGCGTACCAAAAAAAAAAAAAAGCGTGAAGGTACCACTCGTGCTGCCCTCCACCGCCCTCCCCTATCTCATCTCCCAAGTTCTCTTCCTCTCTCTCTCTCTTTTTTAAGAAAGATTGGTAGAGGTGACAATATACCCACAGTGTTACTCATCCACCCTTTCTCCTATGCATCTGTTTGGATGAAGTGGATACTAGCCCTCTGCCGGGAAATTTCCAGGCCAAAGTGATTAAAAGTAAGGATAGTTGACCCCACGGCCTGACTTCTGAAGCTTCATTTTCACTTCTACCAAGGACCAAACGAAAATCCCCTGGGTTAAGTTATAGCAGATTTTTCCCTGCTCTTTCAAGAAACCATTGCATTGTTCTCTGACATTGAAAAAACCCCTGCTGTTGGTCTGAATGCAACTTTTTGGAAGCTGGATTTGATTTTACAGTATTTCAAAGTCTGTTCTCAAACACTGACTATTGCTAGCTCACTGCATGTCCAAGCAGGCACCAGTATCTAGGGCAACATAAATGGAAAGTGGACCAATATCAGGGTCTCAGCATCACTACTGACCTCAATGGAGCACAAAGGGGTGTAAAGCTAATAAACACTGAATACGAAAGTGAAGAAGCAGTTGGCTCTGCAGACCCTGTCCCCATCAGGGGTCACAGTCCAGATGCACATACTCTAGTTTCTGAGACCTTGCATGAGATATGGCCCCAGTTCCTCATCTATAAAAGAGAGGGAATAATAGCACCTGCAATTCCACGGTTGTGGTGAAAACTAAATTAGATTTAAGGGAACAGAAAGAAAAACGACAGACTAGAAGGGGACCTTCACAGAACACACATCTGACAAAGGACTTCTACTAAAAACAGACAAAGAACTCTTACAACTCAACAGTAAGAAAACACACACCACTTGAAAAGTGGCCAAAAGGTCTGAACAGACCCCTCAGCAAAGAAGATCTGCAGACGGCAAAGAAACCTGAAAAGGTGCTCAACATCACGTGTCAGGAGGGAACTACAAGTTAAAACAAGGAGGCAACCCTGCTCACCTATTAAACGGCTAAAATCTGGAACACTGACAGTGAGACCCTCGCCAAATGCCGGCAAGGACGCAGAGCAACAGGAACTCTCATTCGCTGCCGGTAAGAAGGCAAAACGCTGCAGCCCCTTTGGAAGACACTTCGGCAGCTTCTTACAAAGCTAAGCATAGTCTTACCACACGTTCCTGCAGTTGTGCTCCTTGACTTTTACCCTAGTGATTTGAAAATGTACGTCCACGCAAAATTCTGTGCACAAATGTTTATAGCAGCTTCATTCATAATTATCAAAAATTGGGAGCGGGCTTCCCTGGTGGCGCAGTGGTTGAGAATCTGCCTGCCGATGCAGGGGACACGGGTTCGAGCCCTGGTCTGGGAGGATCCCACATGCCGCGGAGCGGCTGGGCCCGTGAGCCACAACTACTGAGCGGGCGCGTCTGGAGCCTGTGCTCCGCAAAAAGAGAGACCGCGATAGTGAGAGGCCCGATGAAGAGTGGCCCCTGCTCGCCGCAACTAGAGACAGCCCTCGCACAGAAACGAAGACCCAACGCAGCAAAAATAAATAAATTAATTAATAAACTCCTACCCCCAACATCTTCTTATAAAAAATTGGGAGCAACTCAGATGTCCTTTCATAGGTGAACAGATTAACAACTGCCAATCATTCATACAACGGAGGATTATTCAGCAGTAAAAAGAAACAAGTGTCAAGCTACAAAAAGACATAGAGGAATCTTAAGTCATATTGCAAGTGAAAGAAGCCAGACAACTTATGGATACCAAACGGGAAAGGGGGAGGATAAATTAGGAGTTTGGGATTAACATATACACACTACTATGTATAAAATAGATAATCAACAAGGACCTGCTGTATAGCACAGGGAACTATACTCAATATTTTGTAATAACCTATAAGGGAAAAGAATGTGAAACTGAATCACTGTGCTGTACACCTGAAACAACTAACACAATGTTACAAATCAACTATACTTGAATTAAAAAAATAAACATTAAAAAAAAAGACTATACACTGTGTGATTCCAACTCTATGACATTCTGGAAAAGGTAAAACTAAGCAGACAGTAAAAGAGCTGAGTGGTTGCCAGAGCCTCAGGGTGGGGCGTGAAGGGAGTGGAGGGATGAATGGGGGAGCACAGGGGACTTTTAGAGCAGTGGAAGTACTCTATGTGATCCTGTGATGGTGGATACATGGCTTTAAGCATTTGTCAAAACCCATAGACTGTCCAACACCAAGAACCCTAATGTAAACTGTAGAACTTTAGTTAATAATTGTGTATCAATGTGGGTTCATTGATTATAGCAAATTTACCACATAAATACGATACGTTACTAACATGGGGAGTTGAGGTGGTGATGATTAGGTGGACAGGCTCTCTCTGTTCAATTTTTCTGCCAACACAAAACTGCTCTAAAAATATTGTCTATTAATTTTTTAATTAAAAATTAGATAGTGTGTACAAATTGGCTTAGTGCGGTTATATATATAAATGATTTTTAAAATTAAACAGACGCTTGTCCAGTTCCTGGTTTTATCATTTTCAGTATTTCTCTACCCACTTAGTTGTATTTAAAAACAAACCATTTGGAGTCAGTTATTTGTAGTGAGGTGGGTGGACCTAGAGTCTGTCACCCAGAGTGAAGTAAATCAGAAAGAGAAAAACAAATACTGTATGCTAAGGCACATATATGGAATCTAAAAAAAAAAAAAAATGGTTCTGAAGAACCTGGGGACAGGACAGGAATAAAGATGCAGACGTAGAGAATGGACTTGAGGACACAGGGAGGGGGAAGGGTGAGCTGGGACGAACTGAGAGAGTGGCATGGACATATATACACTACCACATGTAAAATAGATAGCTAGTGGGAAGCAGCCGCATAGCACAGGGAGATCAGCTCGTTGCTTTGTGAACACCTGGAGGGGTGGGATAGGGAAGGTGGGAGGGAGGGAGACGCAAGAGGGAGGGGATATGGGGATATATGTATACATATAGCTGAATCACTTTGTTATACAGCAGCAACTAACACAACAATGTAAAGCAATTATACTCCAATGAAGATGTTAAAAAAAAAAAAAAAAGACCATTTGGGACTTCCCTGGCAGTCCAGTGGTTAAGACTTCGCCTTCCAATGCAGGGAGTTCGGGATGGATCACTGGTTGGGGAACTAAGATCCTACGTGCCTTTCGGCTAAAAAACCAAAACAAAAAACAGAAGCAATATTGTAACAAATTCAATAAAGACTCAAAAAAGAAAAGACAATTTACTTTAGTTGTTCTAGGTTTCCCTCTGGTGGTTGTACATGGGTACAACATCTCAACAAGGCAAAGGGAAGACACTGCGGTGTTTCCAAAGTAATGAGAAACGTGAATTTCCAAGGGATCTCTTGGGAATTTGGCAAGCGCTACCTAGCCAGGTGATTCTGTCTGATTTGATGTGATGAGAAGGGTACTTCTTTGGTGTTCTTTCCCAAAAGGCATCATGATTCCATCCTAACCATGAGAAAAATATCAGGCAAACCCAAACTGAGGGTCATCCTACAAAACAACCTCAAAGCTGCCAGGGCCA
This sequence comes from Lagenorhynchus albirostris, assembly GCF_949774975.1. NCBI lineage: Eukaryota > Metazoa > Chordata > Mammalia > Artiodactyla > Delphinidae > Lagenorhynchus > Lagenorhynchus albirostris. The sequence goes on along the minus strand of NC_083112.1, from coordinate 74,992,344 downwards.
TGCAAACAAGAACAGTCTGAGAAACAGTCGCAGATCAGAGGAGGCGAAGAGAGTGTGACAACTAAATGCAATGAAGTGCCCTGGGTTGGATCCAGGAAAGCAAGAGGACAGCAGAAGAAAAGCCAATAAAATCCTAATGAAGTACGGAGTTCAGTTAACAGTAACGTACTAGTGTTTGTTTCCTGGTTGTGGCAATGTCACGTATGTATGACACTCTGTGGGAAGCTGGGTGAGGAGTGTACACAACACTATCCTATCTTTGTAACCTTCTGTAAATCTAAATCCATTTTAATATAGGAGGATGCGCAAAATCTTTTCTCAGAAAATTCTTTTTCTTCTTCTTTTTAGATCTTTCTCTAAGCCTCTCCCTTCCCTTCCTGAGACTATAATTTCAAGTTCCTAAGGCTTTTAATTAAATTTGGTCACTTTCTGCACAATTCTTCAAATGTATTTTAAACAGGTAAATTTTATAGTATGTCATTTGTACCTTAAAAAAGTTGTTTAAAAAAGAAAAAATTCCAGGAGGGATAAATTAGGAGTTTGGGATTAACATATACACACTATTATATATAAAATAGATAATCAACAAGGACCTACTGTATAGCACAAGGAACTCTACTCAATATCTTGTAATAATCTGTAAGGGAAAAGAATCTGAAAAATAATGTGTATATATATATATATATACGTATGTATAACTGAATCACTTTGCTGTACACCTGAAACTAACACAACATTGTGAATCAACTGTACTCTAATATAAAATAAAAATTAAATTAAAAAAATTCTGTAAGTTCCATCCATTGATTCTAGTTTTACCCTCTAGCATGTTATGCCTCTTTAAATATTGAAAAAGTTTCTTCCTCCTTCCCTCCTCTCTCCCTCCTTTTCTCCTCCCTCCGTCCCTTCCTCCCTTTCTTCCTTCTTTCCTTCCTCCCTTCCTTCCTTCCTTGCTCTTCCTCTCTGTCTTTTTTGACTTCTTTTGGGGGCAGGGGCTTTCTTTTTCATTTTTTTCTCTTGTACAGAAATTTGTAGTTTCTTGACACTTCCTTCCTTGACCTTTTCCACATTTCTCACTATCAGGTGACAGTGGGAAATCCGGGGGCTCTTTCACCTCATGTGCAAAAGCAGGCTTCCTCCTACATGAGACCCAAGTGGACCACCCATTCCCTGAGATAAGACTCAAGCAACAGCTAGAACTCCAATGAGTTTTAATTTTCACAAATGAAAATTCTTGCAGCTTTGCAAACTCTTCCAAATGGCTGGACGTATCCACTCAGATAATGGGGGTTAAAAAGAACTTCTGCTAAGTGCTGAATTTCCTCTCCTGGGATGTGGGGAGAGGGACCTCTGAAAGCACAGACTGCATCCTAGTTTCCCGAAGGAGATGCGATTTCAGCACTAAAGCAGGCTGTCTTCTCTGGAGGTGTTTCCTCCGAGGCTGGATGACAACCTTCCAAAGTGGCAGAGGAGAGTCCTCCGCAGGCGGGAAGCTGTTTAGAAATGTCTTGTTCACTTTTACTGTGATTTTTAGAGTAGCCCTGTCAACTCTGAAGTTAACACTTACAAAAAATAATAATTTTTCTTCACTTCCAAGGGAGTCAAATTGTCATGTATTATGCAATAGGCTTCTCTGAAATGCAGAAGGAGAAAGTGGGCTGTTTTCATTTCCAAGTGACTCTCTACCCACACAGTCCTGTTCATATTGAGTGTGGCCCCTATTCCACTGGGGGACCAGGGACCCCAACACTATGCTCTTCCCTGACAAGACCCCTTAAGAGGATCAATCCTTTCTCAGCACTTAGAGAGAGGCTAGGTAGGGGCGGTCCCGAGGGATGTGAGCAGACCACGCCCCCATCTCCCTACTTGCCCCAGCTCAGACCTGTAGGCTGCTCCCATACGACAGCCCCCGGCCCCGGAAAGACTCTTTCCCATGGACGTTTTCTTTCTCATAAACTCCCCCTTATTCTGCTTTCTTGCCACTCCTCCCAGATCTCCTGAATCCTGGTTCCTTTCACTCCTTCCATCAAGTTAAATTTCGGGCGACCTTCCGCTTCCACACTGAAGCTCTCGCCCCACCTGCCTCTTAAATCCTGGAAACACGTAGCCTCCGGGCAGGATGTGGTCAGAGCTGTGTGTTTCCTTTTCCATTTGCACTACTGGACAGAAGGAGGCTCCCATGGGGCTGAAGAAGGGCAGGAGAGGTGTTCCCAGTCCCAGGGGGCTGCTTTCTCTCTGGTTCGGTTTCTTCACTTCTGGTCTATTCAAGAGATCTTAAAACAAAATAATAAAACTAGATTTCTCAATTTCCTTCCAATTTAACTTTCATATTTTTTTCTAAAATAAAACCGAATAGTGCATGTCTATTTCCTTCTTTCGAATTCTGGTTCAAATCCCTCCTCTTATGTGTATGTTTGAGGATGGGTCTGTCTTTTAAGCAAAAGCACTTAGTACCTATACGCCAATTGCTATTAATGGAAAACATGGAATAACAGATGTAATAATTATGTAATATTCTGAAGCTATGCAAATGCATAGGCCTAAAAAGAATACTGTTACAGTCAGTGATCACATATGAAAACCTGCTAAGAAACTTCCCTGGTATTTAAAGGTAGAACTATAATGATAAAAACTGCAATTCCTTTATAACCACGAGACTTTTCTAACACATTTTTATGTTAATGTGATGGTTTGGATAGGAGCGCAACATTTTGGCCACTTTGTGGTTCTTTTATTGACCTGGAAAACAATGGCAGCGATGTCTATGCCACAGGGAAATGTGACTCATTACTGCAGTTACTATGGCAGACCCTCTGCCACAGAAAATATGGAAAAGCATCGTAACAGGCAGAATAGCTGTGAATAAGGACAGCTTGAAAGAAAGGAACCACAGAACATCCAAAGCAGCCAAAGTCTGAAAAGCACAAGGTCTAGAGTGACTATCGAAGTTTTATATATATATACACACAATAAAATGTTTCATGCAAAAAGTTCTCATAGAATATATTCTACCACTATAAATACATGCCTACAGGTAAAAATATAAGCAGTGTTTCCCTCTAAGTGGTCTAAAATGGATTTTGTGAGTTTTCCCATTCATTTGTGAAAAAAAATCGTTGCTAAACAGATGAAAAAAATAAGACCCAGAAAAATTAATCAACTTGTACTCCAGATATATCATAGCTTTGTGTTGTTGGTCTTGTTTGTTTAGTCCTTTAAAGTGACAAATTAACTAGACATTGGGAGATCTAAATTGAGAGTTCCATATCATAACACCAAACCTAACAGTCCCTCACACAGAGCTACCCACTCCATCTTAGCCCATTAGTTCCCACCTTTGTGATTAGTTTTAAATACCGTGTGTGATCGCAGCGGGGTCTAGAAACACAAGATAAAACAAAAATGAAACAAATGCCTAAAATCTTTTCACGTGCACAGAATTAAGTATTCAGGAAAAGTATCGCATACTCTAAATACTTGATCTTAACTTTTGGTGAGGTTCATGCTAGCATAAGATTGTAAAATAAATCTAAATAAACAACAAATTGATACTCATAACTGTTATTAACATCCTTCTACAATTTTATTATCTTTATTTTTTCAATGATCTTAAACATTATTTCCTTTTTTTTTAAGTAACAAAAGACTTAGTCAACTTAGCGATGGGGAAGGTGAGGAGGAAATCAAAGACACCCTCAAACGGAGCTTAAAAGAAAATTGCATTCGCTTCTTGATGGCCCGGGCATGGCTGAGCAGGGACATCCCCAGTGTTTGGAGTTGCTGAGGGCCCCATGCCAGCCCCTGGGGCCCTCCCGTCCTCCACAGGAGAAGGGAAACCAGAGAGGAGAAGCTGATTTGATGGACACCTAGAGATCTTGGACCCCCTTTAACCATGATGAATCTGTGAAAGTTAATTAGATTTACGCACATTTACAAAATTAATTTAGAAAAGTGAACGAGCCCACAGATATCCAGAGTAAACTCTCTTTATAATCCCCGGGATCCTAGCACAGGCCAGACAGATAACAGGGGGGCAAAGAGAGTCCCAGGGGTCTGCAGCAAAGCACAGAGCACGTGTCTGGCTGCAGTGGGCAGAGAAAAATTAGCCCTGTCAATTGTGGCCTTGAGTAGCCCGGTTCTGTGTGATTTTCTGAAAATTATCATTCAGACATCTTTTTAGCAGTATTAACTGAAGCCGGACATATGCATAGTCTATGTCGTAACAATTCCACTCCTAGGTATAGATCCAGTGGAAATAGGTACATAGGATCCCCAAAATATTTTCAGAGAATATTCACAGAAACACAACTCATAATAGCCCCAAACCAAAAATAGCCCAAAGGTCTTTCAATAGTAAAATGGACAAATATATTGTGATACATTCACAAAGTGAAATTCTATTCAGCAGAGAAAGAGAATGAACACTTCCTACAGGAAACAGTGTGGAAAGATTTCACAAAGTGGTGAGCAGATGTTCAAAAGATGACATCCCGTAAGGTGCCATTTGTATAAAGTTCAAATGGTAAAACTCTTCCTTTAAGACAGAAGCCAGAATGGCGATTACTTAAAGTAAGGGAGGAGGTGACAGGCTTTGGGGTGCTGGCGATGTCCTGTGCTGAGATTGCGGAGGTGGCCTCAGGAGGGGTCCACTTTGTAAAAATGCATCACCAAACCGTGCCCTGAAGATTCTGAGTATTATTGTACGTATATTATATATCACCCTCCAAGGTTGTAAAATAAAACGTCTGTATTTCTGAAAGAAATGAGTGTCCTGTTTCATGTAATGAATCTTAGAAACCAACTCAGGCTGAGTGGTGGAGAGCTTCCGGGAAGATGGCGGAAGAGTAAGACGCGGAGATCACCTTCCTCCCCACAGATGCAACAGAAATACATCTACACGTGGAACAACTCCTACAGAACACCTACTGAACGCTGGCAGAAGACCTCAGACCTCCCAACAGGCAAGAAACCCCCCACCTACCTGGGTAGGGCAAAAGAAAAAAGAATAAACAGAGATAAGAATAGGGCCAGGACCTGCACCAGCGGGAGGGAGCCGTGAAGGAGGAAAGGTTTCAATACACTAGGAGCCCCTTCGCGGGCGGAGACTGCGGGTGGCGGAGGGGGAAAGCTTCGGCGCCGCGGAGGAGAGCATAGCAACAGGGGTGCGGAAGGCAAAGCGGGGAGATTCCCGCACAGAGGATCGGTGCCGACCAGCACTCACCAGACCGAGAGGCTTGTCTGCTCCCCCGCCGGGGCGGGCGGCGCTGGGAGCTGAGCCTCGGGCTTCGGTCGGAGGCAGGGAGAGGCCTGGCGGTGTGAACACAGCCTGCAGGGGGTTAGTGCACCACGGCTAGCCGGGAGGGAGTCCCGGGAAAAGCCTGCACCTGCCGAAGAGGCAAGAGACTTTTTCTTCCCTCTTTGTTACCTGGTGCGCGAGGAGAGGGGATTGAGAGCGCGGCTTAAAGGAGCTCCAGAGACGGGCGCAAGGCGCGGCTAACACCGCGGACCCCAGAGTGCGGCGTCACGCCGGCGTCACGCCGGCCTCTGCCGCACTCCGTGCCCCTCCCTCCCCGAATCAGCGGCTCCTTTAACCCCGTCCTGTCTGAGCGAAGAACAGACGCTCTCTGGCGACCTACACGCAGAGGCAGGGCCAAATCCAAAGCTGAGCCCCGGGAGCTATGCGAACAAAGAAGAGAAAGGGAAATCTCTCCCAGCAGCCTCAGAAGCAGCGGATTAAAGCTCCACAATCAACCTGATGTACCTGCATCTCTGGAATACCTGAATAGACAATGAATCATCCCAAATTAAGGAGGTGGACTTTGAGAGCAAGATTTATGATTTTTTCCCCTTTTCCTCTTTTTGTGAGTGTGTATGTGTATGTGTACCCTTCTGTGTGAGATTTTGTCTGTATAGCTTTGCTTCCACCATTTGTCCTAGGGTTCTATCCGTCCGTTTTTTAATTTTTTTCTTTTTTTCTCTTAATAATTATTTTTTATTTTAATAACTTTATTATATTTTATCTTACTTTATTTTATCCTCTTTCTTTTTTTCTTCCTTCCCTCCTTCCTTCCTTCCTTCCTCCCTCCCTCCCTCCTTTCCTTCTTTTTTTCTACTTCTACTAATTCTTTCTTTCTACTTTTTCTCCCTTTTATTCTGAGCCGTGTGGATGAAAGGCTCTTGGTGCTGCAGCCATGAGTCAGTGCTGTGCCCCTGAGGTGGGAGAGCCAGCTTCAGGACACTGGTCCACAAGAGACCTCCCAGCTCCACATAATATCAAATGGCGAAAATCTCCCAGAGATCTCCATCTCAACACCAGCAGCCAGCTTCACTCAACGACCAGCAAGCTACAGTGCTGGACATCCTATGCCAAACAACTAGCAAGACAGGAACACAACCCCACCCATTAGCAGAGAGGCTGCCTAAAATCATAATAAGTCCACAGACACCCCAAAACACACCACCAGACGTGGACCTGCCCATCAGAAAGACAAGATCCAGCCTCATCCACCAGAACACAGGCACTAGTCCCCTCCACCAGGAAGCCTACACAACCCACTGAACCAACCTTAGCCACTGGGGACAGACAGCAAAAACAACGGGAACTACGAACCTGCAGCCTGCAAAAAGGAGACCCCAAACACAGTAAGATAAGCAAAATGAGAAGACAGAAAAACACATAGCAGATGAAGGAGCAAGATAAAAACCCACCAGATCTAACAAATTAAGAGGAAATAGGCAGTCTACCTGAAAAAGAATTCAGAATAATGATAGTAAAGATGATCCAAAATCTTGGAAATAGAATAGACAAAATGCAAGAAACATTTAACAAGGACCTAGAAGAACTAAAGATGAAACAAACAACAATGAACAACACAATAAATGAAATTAAAAATACTCTAGATGGGATCAATAGCAGAATAATTGAGGCAGAAGAACGGATAAGTGACCTGGAAGATGAAATAGTGGAAATAACTACTGCAGAGCAGAATGAAGAAAAAAGAATGAAAAGAACTGAGGACAGTCTCAGAGACCTCTGGGACAACATTAAACGCACCAACATTCGAATTATAGGGGTTCCAGAAGAAGAAGAGAAAAAGAAAGGGACTGAGAAAATATTTGAAGAGATTATAGTTGAAAACTTCCCTAATATGGGAAAGGAAATAGTTAATCAAGTCCAGGAAGCACAGAGAGTCCCATACAGGATAAATCCAAGGAGAAATATGCCAAGACATATCAATCAAACTGTCAAAAATTAAATACAAAGAAAACATATTAAAAGCAGCAAGGGAAAAACAACAAATAACACACAAGGGAATCCCCATAAGGTTAAGAGCTTATCTTTCAGCAGAAACTCTGCAAGCCAGAAGGGACTGGCAGGACATATTTAAAGTGATGAAGGAGAAGAACCTGCAACCAAGATTACTCTACCCAGCAAGGATCTCATTCAGATTTGATGGAGAAATTAAAACCTTTGCAGACAAGCAAAAGCTGAGAGAGTTCAGCACCACCAAACCAGCTTTACAACTGCTAAAGGAACTTCTCTAGGCAAGAAACACGAGAGAAGGAAAAGACCTACAATAACGAATCCAAAACAATTAAGAAAATGGGAATAGGAACGTAACATATCAATAATTACCTTAAATGTAAATGGACTAAATGCTCCCACCAAAAGACACAGATTGGCTGAATGGATACAAAAACAAGACCCATATATTTGCTGTCTACAAGAGACCCACTTCAGACCTAGAGACACATACAGACTGAAAGTAAGGGGATGGAAAAAGATATTTCATGCAAATGGAAACCAAAAGAAAGCTGGAGTAGCAATTCTCGTATCAGACAAAATAGACTTTAAAATAAAGACTATTAGAAGAGACAAAGAAGGACACTACATAATGATCAAGGGATCGATCCAAGAAGAAGGTATAACAATTGTAAATATTTATGCACCCAACAGAGGAGCACCTCAGTACATAAGGCAGATACTAACAGCCATAAAAGGGGAAGTCGACAGTAACACATTCATAGTAGGGGACTTTAACACCCCACTTTCACCAATGGACAGATCATCCAAAATGAAAATAAATAAGGAAACCCAAGCTTTAAATGATACATTAAACAAGAGGGACTTAATTGATATTTATAGGACATTCCATCCAAAAACAACAGAATACACATTTTTCTCAAGTGCTCATGGAACATTCTCCAGGATAGATCATATCTTGGGTCACAAATCAAGCCTTGGTAAATTTAAGAAAATTGAAATTGTATCAAGTATCTTTTCGGACCACAACACTATGAGACTAGATATCAATTACAGGAAAAGATCTGTAAAAAATACAAACACATGGAGGCTAAACAATACACTACTTAATAACGAAGTGATCACTGAAGAAATCAAAGAGGAAATCAAAAAATACCTAGAAACAAATGACAATGCAGACACGATGACCCAAAATCTATGGGATGCAGCAAAAGCAGTTCTAAGAGGGAAGTTTATAGCAATACAGTCCTACCTTAAGAAACAGGAAACATCTCAAATAAACAACCTAAACTTGCACCTAAAGCAATCAGAGAAAGAAGAACAAAAAACCCCAAAGTTAGCAGAAGGAAAGAAATCATAAAAATCAGATCAGAAATAAATGAAAAAGAAATGAAGGAAACGATAGCAAAACATCAATAAAACTAAAAGCTGGTTGAGAAAATAAACAAAGTTGATAAACCATTAGCCAGACTCATCAAGAAAAAAAGGGAGAAGACTCAAATCAATAGAATTAGAAATGAAAAAGGAGAAGTAACAACTTCTGACACTGCAGAAATACAAAAGATCATAAGCGATTACTACAAGCAACTCTATGCCAATAAAATGTACAACCTGGAAGAAATGGACAAATTCTTAGAAATGCACAACCTGCCAAGACTGAATCAGGAAGAAATAGAAAATATGAACAGACCAGTCACAAGCACTGAAATTGAAACTGTGATTTAAAATCTTCCAACAAACAAAAGCCCAGGACCAGATGGCTTCACAGGCGAATTCTATCAAACATTTAGAGAAGAGCTAACACCTATCCTTCTCAAACTCTTCCGAAACATAGCAGAGGGAGGAACACTGCCAAACTCATTCTACGAGGCCACCATCACCCTGATACCAAAACCAGACAAGGATGTCACAAACAAAGAAAACTACAGGCCAATATCACTGATGAACATAGATGCAAAAATCCTCAACAAAATACTAGCAAACAGAATCCAACAGCACATTAAACGGATCATACACCATGATCAAGTGGGGTTTATTCCAGGAATGCAAGGATTCTTCAATATACGCAAATCAATCAACGTGATACACCATATTAATAAATTGAAGGAGAAAAATCATATGATCATCTCAATAAATGCAGAGAAAGCTTTTGACAAAATTCAACACCCATTTATGATAAAAACCCTGCAGAAAGTAGGCATAGAGGGAACGTTCCTCAACATAATAAAGGCCATATATGACAAACCCACAGCCAACATCGTCCTCAGTGGTGAAAAACTGAAAGCATTTCCACTAAGATCACAAACAAGACAAGGTTGCCCACTCTCACCACTCATTCAACATCGTTTTGGAAGTTTTAGCCACAGCAATCAGAGAAGAAAAGGAAATAAAAGGAATCCAAATCAGAAAAGAAGAAGTAAAGCTGTCACTGTTTGCAGATGACATGATACTATACATAAAGAATCCTAAAGATGCTACCAGAAAACTACTAGAGCTAATCAATGAATCTGGTAAAGTAGCAGGATATAAAATTAATGCACAGAAATCTCTGGCATTCCTATACACTAATGATGAAAAATCTGAAAGTGAAATCAAGAAAACACTCCCATTTAGCACTGCAACAAAAAGAATGAAATATCCAGGAATAAACCTACCTAAGGAGACAAAAGGCCTGTATGCAGAAAATTATAAGACACTGATGAAAGAAATTAAAGATGATACAAATAGATGGAGAGATATACCATGTTCTTGGATTGGAAGAATCAACACTGTGAAAATGACTCTACTACCCAAAGCAATCTACAGATTCAATGCAATCCCTATCAAACTACCACTGGCATTTTTCACAGAACTAGAACAAAAAATGTCACAATTTGTATGGAAACACAAAAGACCCCGAATAGCCAAAGTAATCTTGAGAACGAAAAACGGAGCTTGAGGAATCAGACTCCCTGACTTCAGACTATACTACAAAGCTACAGTCATCAAGACAGTATAGTACTGGCACAGAAATAGAAAGGTAGATCAATGGAAGAGGATAGAAAGCCCAGAGATAAACCCACGCACATATGGTCACCTTATCTTTGATAAAGGAGGCAGGAATGTACAGTGGAGAAAGGACAGCCTCTTCAATAAGTGGTGCTGGGAAAACTGGACAGGTATATGTACAAGTATGAGATTAGATCACTCCCTAAGACCATACACAAAAATAAGCTCAAAATGGATTAAAGACCTAAATGTAAGGCCAGAAACTATCAAACTCTTAGAGGAAAACATAGGCAGAACACTCTGACATAAATCATAGCAAGATCCTTTTTGACCCACCTCCTCAAGAAATGGAAATAAAAATAAACAAATGGGACCTAATGAAACTTCAAAGCTTTGGCACAGCAAAGGAAACCATAAACAAGACGAAAGACAACCCTCAGAATGGGAGAAAATATTTGCAAATGAAGCAACTGACAAAGGATTAATCTCCAAAATTTATAAGCAGCTCATGCAGCTCAATAACAAAAAAACAAACAACCCAATCCAAAAATGGGCAGAAGACCTAAATAGACATTTCTCCAAAGAAGATATACAGACTGCCAACAAACACATGAAAGAATGCTCAACATCATTAATCATTAGGGAAGGGCAAATCAAAACTACAATGAGATATCATCTCACACCAGTCAGAATGGCCATCATCAAAAAATCTAGAAACAATAAATGCTGGAGAGGGTGTGGAGAAAAGGGAACCCTCTTGCACTGTTGGTGGGAATGTAAATTGATACAGCCACTGTGGAGAACAGTGTGGAGGTTCCTTAAAAAACTACAAATAGAACTACCATACGACCCAGCAATCCCACTACTGGGCACATACACTGAGAAAACCATCATTCAAAAAGAGTCATGTACCAAAATGTTCATTGCAGCTCTATTTACAATAGCCCGGAGATGGAAACAACCTAAAGTGTCCATCATCGGATGAATGGATAAAGAAGATGTGGCACATATACACAATGGAATATTACTCAGCCATAAAAAGAAACGAAATTGAGCTATTTGCAATGAGGTGGATAGACCTAGAGTCTGTCATACAGAGTGAAGTAAGTCAGAAAGAGAAAGACAAATACCGTATGCTAACACATATATATGGAATTTAAGAAAAAAAAATGTCATTAAGAACCTAGGGGTTAGACAGGAATAAAGACACAGACCTACTAGAGAATGGACTTGAGCATATGGGGAGGGGGAAGGGTAAGCTGTGACAAAGCGAGAGAGAGGCATGCACATATATACACTACCAAACGTAAGGTAGATAGCTAGTGGGAAGCAGCTGCATAGCACAGGGAGATCAGCTCGGTGCTCTGTGTCCACCTAGAGGCGTGGGATAGGGAGGGTGGAAGGGAGTCGCAAGAGGGAAGAGATATGGGGATATATGTATATGTATAGCTGATTCACTTTGTTATAAAGCAGAAACTAACACACCATTGTAAAGCAATTATACTCCAATACAAAAAAAGAAAAAGAAAAAAGAAACCAACTCAAAAATTGCGAAGCAACATGGGAGCCAAACCAAACACGTCAGGGGGCTGCACGGGTCTCCTGGGGCAGGGACATCTTCAGAGTAATATTTTCTGGTTTGGACTTCGAATGACAATAAGATTTATTAAGCCCTTCTATCAGTAGGTCATTGTACCCATAACAGTGTGCATGGGAGGAGCTTCTCTGCACGGTGACCAGACAGTGGAGGCGTTTCTCCAGGCGCCAGTGAGGCCAGCACATTACTTCCTCAGGATGTTCTGCTAATGCATTGAGGGCCCTCACTGGGTGATTAGGTAGCATCACGAATCTTGACTTCGGATTTAAGACAGAAGAGTATCTGGCCTGGGCCCATACACTTAAACCTTAGAAATTTTCTTTCGTAGGAAATCCCAGGATAACATCCATTTTCTGCTAAAATAAATTGGAGGAAAGATAGCAAAGGCTGAACTTGGGCAACCTCACTCACTGTTGCAGTCACATCCCCCCACACCTCTATATTTACCTAATCTTTTTTTAAATTTTTTATTGAAGTATAGTTGAATTACAACACCATGTTAATTACTGCTGTAAAGTGACTCAGTTATACATATATCTACATTCTTTTTCATAGTCTTTTCCATTATGGTTTATCCCAGGTTATTGAATATAGTTCCCTGTGCTCTACAGTAGGACCTTGTTGTTTATCCATTTTATATATATACCAGTTTGCATCTGCTATTCCCAAACTCCCAACCCATCCCTCTCCCACACCCCTCCTCCTTGGCAACCACCAGTCTATTTTCTATGTCCCTGATTCTGCTTCTGTTTCATAGATAGGTTCATTTGTGTCATATTTTAGATTACACATACAAGTAATATCATATGGTATTTGTCTTTCTCTTTCTGACTTAATTCAACTTCCTGATAACTGCATAAACTTTGACTCAACCGAAGTCTGATTTTCCTCACCATTTCACTGACGAGGAAGATAAGATTCACATTTTAAGGCTGGTTTGAACAGAGAGCAAAATAAGATTTAAGACCATTTTATGTGGCTGAATTCTACATCTGCTGACAAAATATGCTGAGCCCTTTAGAAAGAAAACTGTTGCACGCTGTAGATTCACAAGAGATTAGGGCACAAGCCTATTACAATGTAGTTTTATCTTTGTTTAACCTGGGCTCTAAGAAATATTTAATCCATAACTTTATATATATAGTATCGAGGTGACCAAATCCTTTTTGAAACATGTAAAATATTTATGACTTCAAATACTTTATATCATACCCTAACACATACTGCTTTATCATGTTCAACAATTTATGCACCTAATTTTTTTTATCATTTTACTTAGTCTTTTTTTAATTGAAGTATAGTTGATTTACAATATTGTGTTCATTTCTGTCCAGCAAAGTGATTCAGTTATACATATATATATACATTCTTTTCCATATTCTTTTCCATTATGGTTTAATCACCGGATACTGACTATAGTTCCCTGCATGCACCTAATTTTTAAGACAACATTCAGTGTTATGGAGAGAAACCAAAAGATGACTAGTGTTAGACAAACAATCCAAAAATGAGGCAAAAGGCACTAACATTTTTTTATTTGGCAATCCACTTAGCAGCAACACTAAGAAAATCTCTGACTTCCTTCTATTATCGAAACTTCTACCTCACCTATCACTTCTTTTTTTTGTTACAATATTGAAGAACAGAATAAACTGCAAAGTGTATTTTATTTTAACCAAAAAGCCAAAACTATAGAAATCAGTTTTAAACAAAGTTTAATTTTAGGCACAAAATACAAATAATTTTGTTTTGAAAAAAATACCTTTAAAAATATTTTAATGTAAACTGGGGAAAACTAGTGTAGACCAGGGTCTATTTTTCCATCTGTTTAAACAATGAAGTAAACTGTTTAAACTGATGACATTTAAAAATATAAGCAAAACACATGACGTTATAAAAGATAAGTATTACAGCATTCTCAAAAATGAGTCTTTATAAAATGAAAATTAGGACAATGTCTTCTGGCATGTGATAATCTTTGGAACAAGCACATGGGATATAACATACTCAGGATGCCAAGAACTTTAATTAAACCTCAACTTCTGTAAAGCTAATAACATGAGTATTTTTTAAAGGCTGGGATATGTGAACTACAATACCAGCAGTTTAAAATAGAAGGATAGGAAATAAAGGGAAATGATATTACATTATTACAAATGTACTTATTAACTTCTATGGCAGATTTTATTTTTAGGTTAAAACACTTATAGTTATTTCTTTCAATTAATGCTTATATGCATGAATTGGAATTACCCTACATTAAAAGTTTCTGAAGTAACTGAAATTAGCTATAAAAAATACACCTAAGTGTAAACACATGAGAGAATTATTTCCCTCCTGTGAAAGATGTCCAGGAGTGTTCCAGCAGGTAATATATGATATTAGAGCTAAAAACTGCAAACTTGAAATAAACCTAAAAGACTTAAATAGTACCTATATCCTATTTTGAGTCCGACTGTTTAATGATATTTAAATTTAAACTTTTAGTTACTTTTTCATGTATGGAATGCAAGATTTCTATACTTTTTTTTTCTTTTTTTTAGTTTCCTCAATATTAACTGAAAATGGAGAAAGGGTATTTAACATAAAAATAGAGGATAAATCCTCAGGTTTCCCCCAAATGTCTTAATGTCCTACAGCCATGGGCGCTGTCCCATAGCAAACAGTGGGATACCATTTTTGAAGAAATGATTACTGCCCCTTTGAATCCTGTGCTTCTTGCAAGGTAAGAAACTATGACTAAGGTGTTCAACATGGCATTATAGTGAAAAGTCTTTCTAGTTCTATTTTTCCTTAAACGGGCTCTAGTTCTTTAATTCACATGACACCCTTTGGCTGTGGTTGTCTGTTAAATTTCCTGTTTTGGTCTAGTTTCAGCAAACCAGGCTATGGTAACTACCTTTTTTTTTTTTTCCTTTTGGTATTTCCAGTTAAGTGTTTTCTCTTTAGAGGTACAAAGAAAGGGAGGAAAACAGCCACACCAAGGTGTGTAAGTAGGTCACAGAAGTTTCAGGGCACCGAAAAACGTGCCGTCTCCATCCCGGGATATTTTAGCATCTTCGCGTGGTATTGCCAGTTGGAGTTCATCTCCTTCCTCCAGCTTTGCTATGCCTGGAAAAGAATGATTTGCAAGAACTTTAAGCAGTTGTACACGGAAAGGAGGGGGAGGGGAGAACATTAAAGACAACTACTTTGTTTTGGAAAAAAATAGTAGGCATTCACCCTTCAAATTACACCAGTGGACTTCTAAACCAGTTATGATTTGCCTAAACACCACCCCCCCCCAAAAAAAAGTAAAAGAAATAAGCAGAAGGAGTTATAACAGACATAAATGGATGTATCACCTACTGTTCGTAAAATGGAGAATCTAAACAGGACTCAGACATCTAACTATAAGAAAAAAGTTTAGGAATTCATAGCACGTCCCTTGATGGAATTTTATATAGTTAAAAGTAGTTTTGGGCTTCCCTGGTGGCTCAGTGGTTGAGAGTCCGCCTGCTGATGCAGGGGACACGGGTTCGTGCCCCGGTCCGGGAAGATCCCACTTGCCGCGGAGCGGCTGAGCCTGCCCGTCCGGAGCCTGTGCTCCACAACAGGAGAGGCCGCAACAGTGAGAGGCCCGCGTTCCGCAAAAAAAAAAAAAAAAAAAAAAAAAAAAATTGGTTTTGCTTCATTTTATTGACATGGGAATCTTTAACAAATAATGTTAAATAAGAATACAAAAAAATGAGCACACCCACGTATATATACTGCATAGTCCTAAATATACTTTCAAATGTGCATATAAAATGCATAAATTATTTAAAAGTGAAAAACAAAACACTACTTATTCACAAAGCACATCTGCTAACATAGTCTTTCTCTAGAGTACCAACTACGGGATGAGAAGTCATTTGGATTACTTTTATAGCCCTCTATAATTTGTGTTTCCATACTTGTTTTTATAATCAAAAGCAACAAGGTAATTAGCTTCTCAAAACTGATCAACTAATCTTCATTCACGTGCCTAATTTACAATAATGCAGCCTGTGATTCAGGAATACAAAACACAACTCAGGAACTACACTCAGTATACTATCAGGTCATTCTTGACATCATTTTAAAAGAAAAAGATAAAGAAAAAGAAAGAGGAGGAGGGGCAGAGAATAAAGCCAACGAAATAACAAAGGAAATAGCATCTAAATTGTCAATACATTCAACTCACAATTTTAAAAGTAGTTGCATTGTTTCATTAACATGCCATGAAAATGTATTTACAGGAACACATCTAAGTTAACCTCTATTCCACTGTCAAGCCAAAGCACCTGGGTGTCCTGCAGCACTAGCCAGCGGGTATTTATTTACGGAGCACCTCAGATATACCAGACACCTTCGTAGGCCCTCACAGGGCGGTGATCAGAATAACCAAAGTGTCTGTCTACAAGGACCTTGTTTTTTGTTAATAGACCAAGACAGACAACAAACCAAAGAACATAGTTCTAGGTATTGTTAAGGGTAAAGTGTACACTTTTAGGATTGGCAAGGCATTTGCTGACTACATTAAGTAGTAGAGAAAAAAAAAGATTGAAGTTACTTGTTGAATGGATTAGTCATTATCATAGAGATTAAAGATAATCTAATAATTTGACAAAGGCTATAGATCACAGATCATTAATTAACAGGAACTCTCCAAATAAAGTCTGTGTGAACCAACTACGTTTCAAAGTAGGTTCTATTTAAAATTTCAACACTGGGTTATTGGCTAGTTCAAGTCTTCCAGATTATAGCAATCAGCTCTAACTTTTTCTACAATAAACACATTCAATTTGTTAATGAAATAATAAGATTCAGCTTCGTTGGGCTCCTCAAATGGACCATTTTAATTTTTTCCAGATTATTATGGAAGCACTTTATACACGTATACACCAATGTGTAGCTTTTAATGGTTTTAAACAAATTCGTTCTAGAACAGATAAAGATTGAAAACCTGAAATTTCCTAGAAAACACTTTTTGTCAATAATACTAAGCTACTAGCACTGAGAAATATCTTTAAGGTCAAGTTAATTAGTCTTAAAAAGTAAGGCACCTAGGAAATCTGGCTGAGAAAGTAACCATGAGGGGCTGATGAATAGAAAATTTGAAAAAGAGTGTGTTGTAAAGCTCTAAGTACTAATTAATGTAAATACATATAACAGACTGAAGTGACCTCACCATTTATAAATATTTTGCAACACCAAGATACTGGTTACCACTGGCTGCAGGGAAACAATTCTCTACGAAAATTAGGGAATTCCAATTTCGTACACTTCCTCATCACCCTGTCAAAGCTATTTATGGCTGTGGATCCAGGATGACAGTTGTCTCCATTATTGGGAACTATTTTGCCTTCTCACTTGTTTCATCGTGCCTTTGTCAGTAAACGCCTTTGGAATATAGCACTTCAAATCGCACAGCCCAGCTGCACCCCGTGTTCCACACTGCCATTCACGCTAACTGTCTGGAAGGGAAGACATTCCTTGGGGTCCTGAATGGATTTGTCAAAATCACCAGAGAGAAATAAACGTGTCGAAGGCAATTTTTTTTTTTTCAAATACTGGCCTCGATTAATTTGAAATTACCCCAAGACAAGATGAAGGCTACGATGGCAATTACAGCCCAAACAGACCTGCAATGAAGCGAGCCTGACCTTTCCCTTTTCTGAGTTGAAATGCAGCCTCACTCCTACACTTTCACATCCCAAACGCATCCACCTGGTGTCCACTGACACCAGCAAAGCCACTGGGCTACTGGACCTGACCCTCAAACCAGCCAAAGGTACTTCTTCCGCAGGAGGTGAAGAAGAGATTCTGTGAGTCCCACTGGGGTCAGACTGGCTGGTTTAAACTAAGTTCTGTGAAGCCTAAGACAATGTGTGCTTCCTCTCTGTGCCTCAGACCCCACCTCCCTTCAACAGGGAGGATTAAAGGAAGGGGCACAGGTAAAGTGCCTGGCACGCGCTTATCATTCTCGTATTATTCCAGCATTGTTATTACAGGTTGAAGAGAACACCGCTTACAATTGTTCTAGTGTGGACTGCTGTGAAGTTACTGCCCTTTCTAAATGTATATAAAAATGATAAACCTATTAATAATGATTTTGCCTCTATCAACACAGACTAGCTTATCATTCAAGATAATAAGTACCACACAGTATATTGAGGAATGTCTTTCTGTCTATGAATATAGAACTATTATTTACCAGCTGAATAACAGGAATTATTGGGTAGTGTTTCAGGCATATTTTGAATACATCGGAACAAAGTCACCAGACTCAATTCGTCCCCAAAGACATGGACTTTTTTCCTCTGTATTAGGTGTCCCATGGCAAAGGTGTTATCGGTGTATAAAACCTGAGAAACAAACCAAAGAACTTTGTCAGAAGTCAGCACAAAATGGGAGGCACTGGACAGTGACAGCGGTATTAGGGTGGAACCTACCTGACCGTATATAAAGAAGTAACCCGTTTCTTTGACCAATATTTTATTCTCTTTTTCTTCTAGCGCTCTTCCTCTTTTAAAGCTGAGAAGCCATGGAACAAATGTGTAAGCTCCTACAATGAAGAGAATCATTTATAAGAAAAAAAAACTGAGAAAAGCAGTTCTTCACCTCCACTTAGCTGCTAAACTAAGTCTGAAACCTAGAGGAGAATTTCATCTTTGAAAAAAAGGGGAAAAGAAGAGAAATCACAACCCTCCACTGGTTTCTCAGCCGTATTTACATACTCACCCAGGCAATTGTCAGATACAGGAACTTGAAAGCAAACACTTCATATGTAATGTCTGGGGTTTTGATTTCTTCTGTATTTCAGCAATTTTCAAAATATAGTCTGGTCTGGATGGGACAGTTTGAGGCCAAAAACATGGACAAACTGTCTCTGAATAACACAGCAAGAGAGATTTTTGGTTTTCCTTTGATTCTGTCGGGGAGGAAAAGATTTTCCTCTACCCTTCTTGGTTCTTCTGGCTGGTCTAAGAATGAAACTGACATGAGACAGATCAACAGGAGAAAATCACACAAAAGTTTAGTAATATGCATACATGGGAGAGTCCCAGGAAGACTGAGTAACCCCCCAAAGTGGGCAAAACAAATGTCTGCTGGGCCACCAGAGACAGTGGGACACAGAGTGGGCTCTGGTCGCTAAGCCCTACCAGAGTCTCCCCCACTACCCTCAGCCCATATTCTTTGCAGACATCTCTCAGGATGGCTCTGTTCTAGGAACAAGTCCTCTATCCAAATTCTTTTAGGAGCTTAAGGGGAGAGGTAACAAGAAAAACTTCCCGAGTCTTCTTAAAAATAATCGCTAAAAATAATCAGCCTAAATTAATCCTCATGTCAAAGAGACACATTTTGGGGCAGCAAATTTTGCTCCCCTCCAGTTCCCAGGGAGGAGGGAGTTTGTATGTGGAGAGTTTAGCAAAGAATATGGAGAGGAAGCCACCCTCTCCCCAACATGGCAATAAGACAGAGCTTAAGGAGAGGGAGAGAAATTACTGAGACGCAACCCCTCCTAGGAAATGGTCCAGGAATGTTGTGATACCCATCCGTAATGTTCAAGTTGAAGTGGTTTCTGTTCAGTACACCAATTCTCCTCCACTATCCCTCAAACATCACTTGGGGAGTGGCAGGAGAGCCACGGTTCTCAAGAGTTGGATAAAGGGGCAGAGAGAAGACAGAGGCCAAAGAAATGCATGGGCAAAAGGGGTGCGGATGGCTGAGCCGGAATGCCCACTGAAAGAGTAAACACTGCTTTCCGGTGAATTCACACGCTAAGGTCACTGGAGCTCCCACCATCATGTTATGCATATAGTGGAGTAAACAGTGGACCCTGAGGCTAGCGGCTGGGAAATCTGGGGTGTAAATAAAATGGCATAAAGGGAAAAGAAGATTAGGGAAATGGCAGTACAAGAAAAAAATAGTAAAATGAAACTGGGGTCATCTAAAATCATATAAAAAATGTTCCCATATAATTGGCAATGTTGGACCACATGTGTCCCCAAGCGTCACCTTGGTCATAACAAAAAAAGAAACAAAATCAATAATAAAATTCAGAAGTCTACAAGACGGTATGACAGAAGCTCAAGAAAAGAACAACTTGTCCTCGATTGCGAATAAAGGAAATGTTCCCCTGCGGATTTTCCTAAGGCGGCGCCCTAGGGTGCAATAGTTGACGATGCTTTCATGTTCATAAACACAATTTCTAAGTGGACATGCCCGCTTCAATGGTGCCCCCAAGGCAAAACCATCCTACTTGAGCTTTTCCCAAATAGGATTCTCGAGGGAAGAATACAGAAGAAGAACCACATATTTTCTGAATATTTCTGAGGAATTAAGAACCTGAGTGGTCAAACAAAGCCGCTATACTGTGAATTCAAGTTACAATGAAACAATTCCCTAAGGCAGCCCTCCAGGATCACATTCCACAGACAGAGGAAGGGAGCTGAGAGGGAGGGGTGGGTGGAGAGAGGAGACAGGAAGCAGCAGGAGGGGACCCCACAGATCTCCACTCCTCTCCTGTGCTCCCCTGAATGGCTCCGTCTCTCAGGAGGAGTGAATGCTCCCCCCGACACATGAGGCAGGTCTGATCCCCCCAATCTGCTGTCCACAAAGACGGTCTCTGAGAAACCATTTCCTTAAATGAAAACTCTCCAGGGCCACACACTGGGTAATGACAGTCCATGAATAAAGATCTCCTCATTTACAAATAACAGAGGTAATCTCATCATCACCTGTTTTTATAAAATATTATTTCGGTGAAAAGATTATAATGACGTAGTTTTAAGTTCTGTTTAAATAAAGATCACGTGCCCAAAGCATTCTTTAAGGTAGAGTTCTGAAAACATGAGGAAAAATTAATATCATGGTTGTTATTACTGTAAAATGTAAGCTGATGACTGAACGTGATTGTTTTCATGGAAGTGATACTTTCTTGGTACTCTGACCACAAAGGGTTTTCCTTCCCCTTCAAAACTATACCCATCATAGACTCTAATTTCTCTGAGCTTGGGGACTGTTTCTGTTTGGTTCCCTGCTGTTTCCCCAGGGCCTAAAATGATACCTGGCCCACAGCAGATGCAGCAAATATTTACTGAGTTAACTAATTCAACTTTAAACATAAAATAATTCAAAATGGTGGGGTGCTAGGCAATTAGTCACTAGCATTCGATTGTTTTTTAAAAGCATTTTATTACCTGGTTTCTGAAACTCTTGGAAATGAAACACCCTCCACTATAGAGGTAATATGAACTCTTGAAGTAAAACACATATTTCTAAAACTGCTTGTTTATATTCTGACTAGAGATATTGAGTAAAAAAATTTTTTTTGCCATACCTGAAATTGATCCTCTGTTTCTTTATACAATACTTGTATCTATAAAATTAGCCAGTTCTTACCAAATTCCACTGCTGTATTGTCATAATAGAAAGAAAAACAAGTAGTTATTAGGTTTATATTCTTATTTACTCTTTTGCTTTCGGCATTTCATCATACCTCGCTGGAAATATTCTTATTAAAGAGAGAGAGAGTATACATTTACTTGTCTTTATATACTGTCTATGTTTCTCCTCCCAACCGCAGCCTCACACATGCACGTGCACGCGCGCACACACACACACACACACACACACACACACACACACGGATTACACTCCATTAGGCCAAGGCAATGACTATGCTGTAGTCACAGCTGGAAACTCAGACGCCAAGAATGGAGCCTAGCACACAGTATGCACTCGATCAACATGTGCTGCTCCATGAAGTTTTAATTTAAGAAAACAGACTGAACAATTAATTACAAGCTAAAGTAATTATAAACTTAAGCATAAATGTTATAATATGTTTCTACATCTTAAAATTCACTTAGGTTTTTTTGCCTGCTAGTTAGACCACAGACAGATGCTAACAAGGAAATATGTACTAAATGACTCCTCTGTAGGATGCTTATCTAAGCTAGTGTGAATCACTCCTTATAGTATCTAGGAATTCGGAAAGGAAAAATTTCAATGACCACAGATTCTTACATCTTCTCCTCACACACAGGAAAGCCCTAAAGTCATTAAACTGAGGGTCTATTCTTTGTGATTAGCAGTAATCTTTTGATGGTCGACTAAACATTCTTTTCCAGAAAAAAAAAAAAAATTAGATGTATCCAGGTTCCTCCCTTGCCTTTTTGGAAACTTTCTCAGAGCTATCTGAGAGGCTGTCTCCCAGGCTATAGTCCTCAATAAGACACTGAATGGACTCCAACTCATAGATCTTATAGTGTGTGTTTTTATTTCAGTCAGTGGAGGTAAATTCTAGGAGTATTAATGCTTAATTTTGCTAGTCAACAGCTAAAATACTGATATATCTTGGTATATAAAGTGTGAACTTCCCAGCTCCACTCAGCTTTAAATACTTGATGTATTTAAATGTTTCGGAAAACTTAATAAATTACTGTGTACATTAATATGTGAAATTAAATAAAAATAATGCCAGTATTTAAATGTAAAAATAATTTACATGTATTTCTGAAAATGCCTGCTTTTGAAAGAGTAGATCTTTCCTGTACTGATATATATGAAAGACTTGTAGATAACTTTTAGGACAAGAAATTTTTATAGGAAAATCAGATCTATTTCATTAATATTTGTTTTCTATTCTACTTTATGAATAGGAAATTTCCTCCCAGATATTTATACCTCCAGTGTTATTTCCCACAGTAACTGAATATAGATGCTCCAGAGAGCAGCTGTCAATCACAGCTATCACATTTGCTTACTGTTCCTGATTTTCTATTTTATTATCTTAAAACTCCTGGAAATAGTTTTAAGGGAGAAGATACTAATAATATTTTTTGAAGATAGATTAAGTAAACCAATTTAAGAAATAGGGATTTTTAAAAAAGAAATAGGGATTTTTTTTATCGAACAAATATAGTTTAGCAGTGAAATCCACGTAATCATATGCCTGATTCTGTAGATGAGGCAGGACTAGGAAAATCAAAAGAAACAGAAGCCAGACAGGCAGAGCCATGCAGGCTGAGCTACCAGAAGGGCAGTGAGAAGCCCTGTAGGGGCTGTGAGAAGTGGGGGAAAATGACTGTCTCTGTGTTTTAGAAACATCTCTATGTGGTTACCAGGTAAGAAATGTGCAAAACTGGAGGCAAGGAAACCAGCCAAGGTGAGAGACGATGGTGGTTTATACTAGGATGGTGAAATGAAAATGAAGAAAAACAGATTCGTTCAAATTATATATATGAGGAACCACTGATAAAGTTTTGAGATGAACGTACTGACTTCGAGGAAGCCGTCACGAATGACACTCAGAATTCCGGATTGAACAGCTGAAGACATGGTCAGCACTTACTGAAACAGGAGACACTGGAAAAAGACCAGACTTGGGGAAAAGTTCTAAAGAGTTCACGCTGATATGCCACCAAGATACTCAGGAAAAGACGTTAAGTAGACAGAGGTATATATAGGCTTGGATCTCGGAAAAGTCATCTGGCCTAAAGATCTACATTTAAGCCATCACACGTGCATGTTAAGTGACAACACAGGAGGATTTAGGAATGCCAAAGAAATAAGAACGAAGACAATGGGACTGTGTCAGAGGTCTGAAAAACATCAATACTGAAGAAATTTAAGAATAATTTGCAAAGAAGTTTAAAAAGCAGTGGCCAAAAAAGCTGGGAACATGGTTGGAGAAACAAACCAAGAAAAGCACGTGTTTCAAAAAGAGGGAAATCATCAAGTGTCAAATTCTACTGTGAGATTAAATCTCATCATTGCCTCTGTGAAATAATTATGTTGAAAAACAGAATAAACGAGAGACTTCCACTATCAATGATTGTGGAAATCACATCTCTCCTTTTTTACCTCCTGTAAATCCCATGAAAGAAACACAGATGTGTGTTCTCCAAAATAACTGCAAGGGATGCCCAAAGCAACTGAGATCACACTGAAGTTGAGCATAAAAGTGCAGAGAAAAAGCAAAGGAAATAGTCAATGGCCTGGAACAGCAAAGTTCACACAGAGTCAGCAAAATCAACTCGCTAAAGGTGAGGAGGCCCGCACACACACACACACAGAAGTCTACAAACAAACAAACAGGAAATGTCAATGTAAGCTAAAAGAATTTGGGAAATTAGGGGGGGAAAGGGCTCACTTAAATGAAAGTAAAAGTTTCAGAAGGGAAAATAGGTTTCACACAAAACAAAATGAGATGGAAATTTAAAAAAGAGTTAAGAATTTGAGAAAAATTGTAAAACTATAGAATATAAAAGATAGGTAATGAATTACCAGCATATACATAATTGGAACCCAGAGAGACAAAACAAAAACAACAAAAAGTCAAGCAGAACAAGCACTTAGAGCTACTGCAGAATTAAAAGGCCCATTACGTGCCAGAGAAAGTTGATTCAGAGTTTTATTAGTTTCTTATTGCAGCTGTAACAAACTACCACAAACTTAGTGGCTTAAAACAATACACATTTATTATCTCCCGTTTGAAACATCTGAAGTCTCACTGGGCAAAAGTCAAGGTGTTGGCAAGTTGTGTTCTTTCTGGACGCTGGAATGTCCATCCCTTGCCTTTTCCAGCTTCTACAGTCTGCCTGCTTTCCTGGGCTTGTGGCCCTTCCTCTTCCCAGACAGCAATCACATCATTCTGAACTCTGTTTTCATCGCCACATCACCTTCTCCGACTCTGACCCTGCTAACTCTCTCATACAAGGACCTTTGTGATTATACTGCGACCACACGGATAATCCAGGATAATATGCCCAAATTCCTTATCTTAATCACATCTTCCTAGTCCCTTTTGCCAGGTGAGGTAAGAAACTCACAGGTTTCAGGGATTACAGTGTGGACATGTCTGAGGAAGTATTCTTCTACCCACCACAATAGTCTACCTTCAGATACATAATAAAATAAGTACTGAAACTTTAAGGTAAATATATACTTCTTTGTGTAACTAGGCAAGATAGTCAAGCCACTTATGAGAAGGAATTTTCTCTTACTTTAGTTTTCTTCAAAGTGCATATAATGCCAAAGGCAAAAGACAGTGGAGAAATTCCTACAAGCTACCCAGGTAAAGAAAGGGTAAACTGAGGATTTCATACCCAGGCATCTGTCCTTAAAGTATAAAAACTACAAGGAAACAGCTTTATTAATGCAAACACTAAGAGAGCATTGTTCTCCTGTGGCGATTTTGAATAAACTAGTAGAAAACAAAATTCAGGAAACTAAGATATGAATGAGGAAACCATAGCAAAAGGACTTGCAATGGGTATTGAATATATTTACTCTAAAAACACATAAAGAGGATGGTTTGATGATAAAGAATAGAACAGTTTTATGCCATGACAATGTAGAGATTATATAACTAGCAAATACTGAGAAGTAGTGGAGAAAAAAATGTTGACAGTAAATTCATCAACTGCCTCATTTGTAACAGCTGGGGCTCAAAGGTTATAAAGTTGAGAGATCAAGTAATAGAAATATAAACATTGTAACAGTATGTAGATAAGCATTAAGAAATGTAATACCACTATCCAAAAATTGGATGGTGGAGGACAGGAATGATAGAGAAAATAAAGAAAAATCATATTTAATTTTATTACAGACCAGAGTAGACAATCAATATATATTATCTAAAGATATAATTATAGATGTCAGAGTAACATCATGAAAAATGACAGAGTACAAAGCTCAAAAATAAGTCCCTTTGTGGAGGCAAGGCTATACAATGGAGAAAAGACAGTCTCTTCAATAAGTGGTGCTGGGAAAACTGCACAGCTACATGTAAAAGAATGAAATTAGAACATTCCCTAACACCATACACAAAAATAAACTCAAAATGGATTAGAGACCTAAATGTAAGACTGGACACTAAAACTCTTAGAGGAAAACATAGGCAGAACACTCTTTGACATAAATCACAGCAAGATCTTTTTGGATCCACCTCCTAGAGTAATGGAAATAAAAACAAAAATAAACAAATGGACCCTAATGAAACTTCAAAGCTTTGGCATAGCAAAGGAAACCATAAACAAGACGAAAAGACAACCCTCAGAATGGGAGAAAATATTTGCAAATGAATCAACTGACAAAGGATTAATCTCCAAAATTTACAAGCAGCTCATGCAGCTCCATATCAAAAAAACAAACAACTCAATCCAAAAATGGGCAGAAGACCTAAACAGACATTTTCCCCAAAAAGACATACAGATGGCCAAGAAGCACATGAAAGCTGTGCAACATCACTAATTATTAGAGAAATGCAAATCAAAACTACAATGAGGTATCACCTCACACCAGTTAGAATGGGAATCATCAGAAAATCTACAAACAACAAATGCGGGAGAGGGTGTGGAGAAAAGGGAACCGTCTTGCACTGTTGGTGGGAATGTAAATTGATACAGCGGAGGACAGTATGGAGGTTTCTTAAAAAACTAAAAATAGAATTACCATGTGACCCAGCAATCCCACTACTGGGCATATACCCAGAGAAAACCATAACTCAAAAAGACACATGCACCCCAATGTTCACTGCAGCAATATTTACAATAGCCAGGTCATGGAAGCAACCTAAATGCCCATCAACAGACAAATGGATAAAGAAGATGTGGTACATATATACAACAGAATATTACTCAGCCATAAAAAGGAACAAAACTGGGTCATTTGTAGAGACGTGGATGGACCTAAAGAGTGTCATACAGAGTGAAGTAAGTCAGAAAGAGAAAAACAAACATTGTATATTAACACATATATGTGGAACCTAGAAAAATGGTACAGATGAACTGGTTTGCAGGGCAGAAATTGAGACACAGATGTAGAGAACAAACGTATGGACACCAAGGGGGGAAAGTGGCATCGGGGGTGGTGGTGGTGGGATGAATTGGGAGATTGGGATTGACATATATATACTAATATGTATAAAATGGATAACTAATAAGAACCTGCTGTATAAAAAAAATAAATAAAATAAAATTCAAAAATCAAAAAAAGATAAAGAAAAGTCCCTTTGCTAAGGCAGCAATTAAACTTGCAAGAACTTACAGAATCCATGTTTTTGGATATATGAAATCTAGTGAAAAACTTATAGAAACCAAGGGAGTGTTTAATGAAACAAAAGGTGTAAATTTCAGTAAGAAAGTATTGTGGTATTTCTGCTTACTCATGTACCACCCCTCATTCTCCTGCTTAGTGGCAGACATGGAGATGGTGGCCTGAGTTCCAGTTGGTGTCTTGCTGATGCCAGGAAGTGCAATACTCACTTTGTTCTCAAAACATTGTGACTCTGGATTTTGACCTGCCTGGAGTTTCCATTTAGATGGGAGCAGCTCCTCAGGCTGCTGTCAGTCAAAAGCTTTACAGAAATACACTACCTGTAGCCACCTGTAACAAGGAGCAGTGGACAGGGCAAGCAGCAGGCTGACAAAAAGCCTGAGAAGGATGAGGCTAAGGAGGAAGATACTTCAAGGAATAAGGGCTTTGAAGGGTTACCACATACACCAAGGAATCTGCAGTGGATTGTGCATGACCAGAGCAGGATGCATGTTCAGAAAACACCTGAAAGAACCCTAAGCTAACATCTCTAGTCGATCTTTGCTCTTTGCTCAAGCAGGATGGGAAGTCTAAGGCACAGTTGCTGGTAGCCTAGCTAAATGTTGAAGGAGTGCCCCAACCCAGAGATAATCTGCTCAGAAAAAGGGAGTTTGGTTTTTGTTGTTGTTGGTCGTTTTGGTTTTGGTTCCTGGCATTAAAGTAAATCTCTATCAGGATTAGGATTGGAGATCAAAGAATCCCCAACAGGATTACTGCAGAGATAACAGAAAAAACACTTCAGTGACCACACAGAACAAGGAGTACAGTTTATTTTTTAAAAAAATATTTTGGAAAATTCAATAAACAAATGGACAACTGCAGCCCACAACAATCAACAACAGCAAACCCTGGGGATGGGATTTCCAGAGTTACCACACTGTAATATTCAAATTGTCCAATTTACAAAGAAAAATATAAAGCATACAAACAAACAGAAAATTATGGACCATTCACAGGGAAAAAAATTGGCAGAAATCATTCCTGAGGAAGCCCAGATATTGGACTTGCTAGACAAAGATATTACATATTTTAAATATGTTTAAAGAGCTAAAGGATACCATGGACAGAGAACTTAAGAAAACTGAGAGAAAAGTGTATGAACAAATAGACACTATCAGTTAAGAGATAAAAATTATTGTAAAAGGAACCAAACTCTTTCTTTAAAAAGAAGTTGTGGAGCTAAAAATTAAAATAGCTGAAATAAAATTTTTACTGGAGAGGTTACGTTACACAGCAGAGTTCACCAGGCAGAAGATGGAATCGGCAAACTTGAATATAGGACGACTGAAATTATCCAGTCTGAGTAGAAGAAATAAAAAGGAATAAAAGGAAGTGAAAAGAGCATAAAGGACCCACAGGACACTCTCCTTCAGACTAATATATGCATTATAGGAGTCCCAGAAGGAGAAGAGAAAAAGGCAGAAAGAATATTTGCAAAAATAATGGCCAAACTCTTCCCAACTTTGTAGAAAGAATGAATCTACATATCCACAAAGCTGAATGAATTTCAAGGAGAATAAACTTAAAGAGATCCACGCCAAGATGCATTATAACTAGCAGCTGGAAGACAAAGGCAAGCACAGAATTTCGAAAGTAGCAAGAGAAAAGCAATTCCTCAAGTACAAGGGATGCTCCATAAGATCAACAGCTGTTTTCTCACTTGAAACTATGTCATCAAAAGGCAGTGGGATGACATATTTAAGGTTCTGAATGAGGAATTATGCCAGTTAGATGGTAGAGTAGGGAGACTTACCTCTCATCCCTCCACAGAAATGCTGATTTAACAATAATATTGTTATCAAAATACCGTGAAGAGACATTCAGGATCCAACTAAGAAGTAGAAGCAGCCTAGAGGAGCACAAACTGAGAAGCAGTCGTATTTATACAGGTAAGAAAAGCAATTTCAATTTACTCACATCAGTCCCTCCTCCAGACAGGCTTAGCTCCACCCCAAGAAGACTGCCTCAAGCCCATGATTCTCGCATGGAGGGATGGTGAGGTTGGATTGTGCACAAGGCCTCAGGGCCTCCTAGGGTGCCTTCTGAGGAACTGGTTTCTATCTTGCCTCGTACTGAGCACTGAACAACCAAAGATCTTGGTCCCTTGAGACAGTTAGAAACAAAAAAGGGGAGTGCATCCCCTTATAGTCAGAAATTTTTTTGTCGTGATTGTGGAAAAGCAGAGAACTGATACTTTTCCTCCGGAGGGAAGGAAGGACGCAAAGGGGCTTTGCTCCCAGCCCTAGAGTGACTAACACTGAGCACTGCTGACAGTGAAAGTGTATCCCAGTCAAAATCAGTCCAAGAAGATGGGGAGAAGTAGCTCCTTCTTCAAATGCACAGACAACAAAGCAAATCTACAAGGAATATGAGGAATCGAGAAAACACAACACAAAGGAAGGAAAAAAATCTCCAGTAAACGTGAGAGAAATGGCTATAATGAGTTGTAGATCACTTTTAACTCTAGTAAATATAAAAGTTAAAAGACAAAAGTATTTTTTAAAAAAGAATTATGACTACAATAATGTGTTAATACATACACAAGATAAGCTGATGTAAGTTGTCACATTAACAAGCTAAAGTGTAGGGGAGGGAGAAGTAAAAGTGCAGTTCTGGGATAAGATCAAAGTTAAGTTGTTATTAGCTTAAAGTAGACTATTATCACTAGGTTGTTTTATGTAAACCCCATGGTCAGCAGAAATAAAAACCTGTAGTAGATACAAAAAATGTAAAGAGAATCAAAGCATACCACTACAAAAAATAATCAGAGAACACAGAGAAAGACATTAAGAGAGGAAGAAAGGAACAAATGAACTGTGAAACAGCCAGAAAACAATTAACAAAAGGGAAATAATAAGTCTTCATTATCAATAATTACTTTAAATGTAAATGGATTAAATTCCCCAGTCAAAACACACAGAGTGGCTGAATGGATTGGAAAGAACAAAATCCAATCATATGTTGCCTACAATAGACTCACTGTAGCTTTAAGGACACACATAGACTGAAAGTGAAGGGTTGGAAAACAATATTCCATTCGAATGGTAAACAAGAAAGAAGAAGTGGCTTTTCTTAAATCAGACAAAATAGATTTTAAGTCAAAACCTGTCACATGAGACAAAGAGGGTCATTATGTAATGATAAATGGATCAATTCATCAAGGGGATATAACAAATATAAATATATATGCACTCAACAGTGGAGCTCCTAAATATGTAAAACAAATATTAACAGATCTGAAAGAAGAAATAGACAGCAATACAACAACAATAGGATAATTCAGTACCCCATTTTCAACAACGGATAGATCACCCAAAAGAAAATCAGTAAGGATATAGCATACTTGAACAACCCTGCAGACTAAATGATCTTAACAGATATATAGAGAACATTCTAGCCTACTGTAGCAAAATATACATTCTTAAGTGCACAAGGAAAATTCTCTAAGATAGATGAAATGTTAGGACACAAAATAAGTCTTAACAAATTAAAGGAGACTGAAATCATATCAAGCATCTTTTCCAACTAAAATGGTATGAAACCAGAAATCAGTAACAGGAGAAAATTTGAAAAACTCACAAATATGTGGAAATTAAACAATACACTCCTGAACAACCAGGGAGTCAAAAAAGAAATCAAAAGGCAAATCAAAAAATATCTTAAGACAAATAAAAATGAAAACACAACATACCAAAACTTATAGGATGCAGTAAAGCAGTACTGCTGCAGTGTCCACACACACTAACATTTACACGTTCAAGGTTTACTGGCATCACAATGCATCAGCCCAAATGGCAAAGCACCCAGATAAGCACCCAGATCTTCCAAGGAAGATCAATGTAGAGCAGCCACCACGCCAGGAAGATCGTAACACTCTGTGAAATTCAAGCTCACAATGGAGTAGCAGCTTCATATTTTTTGCATGATTTATAGCATTTCTGGTTTCGGCCAAATGTGTAAAACAAACCTTTTCCAAGTTATATTTTTTAATTGGTCCTTAGGGTCTTCTTCTGGCTCTATTTTAATTCTTAGGGAACAATCTGCTACCTAATAAAAGTTGCAAACATATGACTTTGGAAGATGCAGAACAATAAATAATGAGAGAATTTCAAATAGTTTATTATTTGGGTTACATTTAGGATAATTAAAGTCACATAGAAAAATATAGATGAAAGGCAGCGTTCCCAGGAATCACTGCAAAGGCCAATCCAAATTCATTATCTTTCTTGTGTCTCCACTCCTGGCCCCCAGCTTAACTTCCTGACACTTCTGAACTCCCCCTTGTGGTTCACAACCCAAATATTCCCTTGCCCCCCCGCCCCGCCTGCTTTATTTTTCTCCATACCATTTAATTTTATCATTCTACATTTTACTCGTTCATTTGTTTGCTTTTCTGTTTTCCCTTCATGAGAAGGTAAATTCCATAAAAATGAGGACCTATATATATGTTTCACTGCTGAACCCCAACACCCACACAGTAACTGGAACACTGTATGTTTTTAACCAGTATATGTAAAATATAAAGCAATAATTTCACACTGGAGATTTATCACAAAATGTTATATTTGTACATATACTTATTGATAAATTAATATACAATGTATGTTCAGTTTTATCTTCATCCTATTGCAATATTCTACAACCTAATATAACAGAGAATGAATGTTTGTGAAGAGGATCCTGAGGCACCATAGAGGCCAAAATCATTTCTAAATAATAAAATACTGAATTTGATTTAGTACTGATTTTGCTTTATCATGTGCTACTTATTTAAAATTTGTACGTATTAGTATCCTTAAGGTAATTCTGTTAGGTTATTACATTAGCCTAAATATTTACTCCCCAATCATTTTAAATAAATTTATTATTTTAAATCTGATTGTAAGAAATTTTGAGGCAGATAGGTGATTTGAGATGGAGTTTGAATACAATCTTTAGACTTGAAATGTACAGGTAATTGGACTGAATTGAATTCTAAGTGGAAACGTTCCTGGGAATATTTTATTACCTTTTCGTATGGTAGGCGTGTCACTGTCTGCAATCAATTGCAAGCAGTCTTGAGTGACTGAAAAGCAAAAATATATCATTTTAGCTACTTGAATAGAAATAGTAAGGGAATAAAGATGACCAAGAATACAGAGCTGTAAACCCACTCTTCCAGTGACACCAAATCAGTTATACTTTCTATATTGCTT
This sequence comes from Lagenorhynchus albirostris, assembly GCF_949774975.1. Taxonomy (NCBI): domain Eukaryota; kingdom Metazoa; phylum Chordata; class Mammalia; order Artiodactyla; family Delphinidae; genus Lagenorhynchus; species Lagenorhynchus albirostris. The sequence continues at coordinate 74,960,192 of NC_083112.1, read as the reverse complement.
GTATGCTCTTCTTAAAATTACTATAGGAAATGTGCCCACAGGTTCTTAATATAACTCGTACTTGAAATACAATATGTACTTGAAATTCAAGCTTTAGAAAAACTCTATATGCTGTTGAAATACAGTAAGTATATTATCTGAACAGTTTAGCTTAACTTATTCTAAAATGTTATGCCTGTATAGAAAGCAAGTTTAGCCACTGTCATTTGTTTTTCAATTCTCTCAAATACACAAGCCAAATTATCAGATTACTCTAAAATGATTTTTTGTTTTAAAAAATCTAACATTAAGTAACAACTCACTAGTACTGAAACTATCACTATTAACATTACTGAAAATAAAAATAATTGCTAAAATGCATTGAGCTAATATAAATCCAGGCAACTTCACAAAAATCCCAAGATTTACATACTGGAAACTACGTCATGGAAAGTGTAAACAACCTGTCCAGTCCCCAGGGATAGAAAGTGACAGGGCCAGAATTTAATCACGCCTGTTTCACTGTGGAACCAAAGTCAGGCTTTTGGTAAAATGTTTTGGACTAGAAAGAGAAAGAGAGCTACAACGTCTTTTTAGGATAAAATGGAAGATTTCCCTGACACTGCATCACCAGTAAAGCTTCTGGGAAGCATCAATTCACATCACACATCACATATAGAATATAACCCAGAGTATTCCAAAGAATACGTAACTATGCTATTAAATAAAGACAATGCCTTTGGGTAACAGCAAAATAGGTACACTGCCTGTAGGAAAAGGAAACAAAGCAGCAAAGATCTACGGCAAATATGGAACATGAACCTAAGTATATGCCTATTTTAAATTAAGAAAATATTAGTTTAGGTCGTTTATTATATAGCAAATATTTTATTCTGCATTGAAGTAATGCTTTAAAAACATGCTTTGCAATGTATACACTTCAGGAGCTTATTAACACAGTGGAGAGTTCCTGCTGCAAGTCACTAATGGAAAACGTGGAATAACAGATGTAATAATTATGTAATATTCTGAAGCTGTGCAAATGCATAGGCCTAAAAAGAATACTGTTACAGGCAGTGATCACATACGAAAATCTGCTAAGAAACTTCCCTGGTATTTAAAGGTAGAACTATAATGATAAAAACTGCAATTCCTTTATAACCACGAGACTTTTCTAACACATTTTTATGTTAATGTGATGGTTTGGATAGGAGCGCAACATTTTGGCCACTTTGTGGTTCTTTTATTGACCTGGAAAACAATGGCAGCGATGTCTATGCCACAGGGAAATGTGACTCATTACTGCAGTTACTATGGCAGACCCTCTGCCACAGAAAATATGGAAAAGCATCGTAACAGGCAGAATAGCTGTGAATAAGGACAGCTTGAAAGAAAGGAACCACAGAACATCCAAAGCAGCCAAAGTCTGAAAAGCACGAGGTCTAGAGTCACCATATTAAACCTATTTTTCTAACAAACACTTCTTGAGGAATTACTACATACAAGGCACCATGATAAGTTTCGTGAGGGATGCAAGGGCCAATCAGAGCATGAAAAGCTCTAATCTTTCCTCCACAATGAAAAAGAAGAGGATCTTGACGAAAGTCAAAGTTAAATTTCCAAATTTTCCATCTTTCCTTTGTCATGTGCATGCATATTGTAAAGATTAAGTGAGATAATACATCTGAAACATTTAGTACTGTACTTGGGACATAATAATTGCAAAGTCAATCTTGGCTATTATTAGTGGTATTGTTCTTAGTAGCATCGAACCAAATAAACTGGGAACACAAGGGAAGGACATTAGGAGAGCAAGAAGACCAAGTGAAGCTGATACAGGGCCCAAGGAAATACAAGAAATACTATTTCTTGTTCTTTTTTTGGCCACACGAGGCACCTGGGATCTTAGTTCCCCAGCCAGGAGTCCAACACTTGCCCCCTGCACCCCTGCAGTGGAAACGCGGAGTCTTAACCTCTGGACCGCCAGGGAAGTCCCTAGAAATACTATTCCAATTAGCCCTCTCCTTGACTGTTTCCACAAACTCCTGTGGGAGACTTACCTTTTCTATTTAGACAGAAAGGGGTTTACCTAATGAGTGCTGCCTGGAAACTACCAAACTGATACGAAAGTATCTGAATTTTAATCTCCAAAGCCCAACTAAAACTTGGCCACAACCTACACACTGAAAAACTATGGTCTATTCTATCACACAGTAGCAGAAATCTAACTTTCAGAAGAAAATACACTATGGAGAGAAATTTTTATTTCATGAAATACTCTTCAGAAAAGAAAATGAGATATTAAAATGACAGCTCAAGAGTAGTGTTTGAATTATACTCACTAAAGCGAGTGCTATTCATTAGTTTTCCTTATTCCAGAGAAAGTCACTGGGCTTTTCAAGGAGATAAGTTCTTGGAAATAAGAACAGGACTTTCCATCCTGCCCTCATTAGATGCTGTTCAGGTCCCATCAACCCTATCAGTGCTACTTACCTCTTCAGCTTTCAACTCTTCCTTTTAAGGAAATTTGATATCTATTATCAACTTATCTCCAGTTCAGTCTTTGAGGACTCTCTTTCCAATTCAACATAGATCTGATTTTAGACTATAGATTATTGCTCACAAAAAGTTGGCCAAGAGAGCAGTACTCTTTTTGTATCTCCCAATAGCATAGATATCCAACCACAATAGTTTTGCGAATGCATAGTCTAATATAAGAAACATAATATTGATAACAATTGTAGTATTAATTGACTGTGTTTGGTTTTCAAATGCCTTTCACACATCTTTCCTGCTGCTACAGTTGAGGGGAATTATACAAGAGTTTGAGAATGGTTTATCTTTTTAACTAAGCAAGGCAGTAGCATACATTAAAACATTTCTGTGTCAATGGGGAGACACATTTCTAAATATATATATATATATATGTATATATATCTCATAATGATGTGAGAACCACAGATAATTAATCTTAAGTACATTTTTACAGCATAAGAAAATTTACTCATAATATTAAACCATGTGAAAAATATTTCTAAAAACAAAACATTATATTGATGACAAAACTAGCTTACAAAAGAGAATTCCTAAAATAAGAACTTTTAGACAAAAGTCATTTTCTATTGCTCAATATTTGATATAATAAAATCCAACCAACTACACAATTAGAATAGTGGTTGGACTGATTGAGATTGAAAGCCACCTTTTAAAGTGGCTTTTAATCAGGAAAAGAGATTTATAGGTTTATGGAATTGCTAATATCTGTTGTATTGTTTTCTGCGTTGGAACCAAACCTTTTCAGACTGGAATCCAGTTTATTATGCATTATTTCCACAAAGCTAAATCTAATAGAAACTACCATAAATAATGCAATTATTGCAGATTATGCGTGGTTCCCATGAAAAGCATCCCACATTAGCTTTTCCCATTACTCGTGTCCTGTCCATATGACCTACACCCACTAACTCCCATATTTCTCACTCATCTCATTCAAGAAGCTTCTTCTAAGCTCTTCAGTCTGAGTGAGACGCCCTTCCTTCATCTTCTTTTATCTTTCTTCTTTTTTCTGTTGCCTTACTTATTACATTGTACATTTTTTCAAGAATGACGACTCTCGAGATGATGCCTCTCTTCATTTCTGTAGAGCTTTCATTCAGTACATGGAAACCATGACAAATGTAGGAGTTGGAATTTTCTTGAGCTAGTTTTGAATAAATCATCAGTGGCTGGAATAGTTAGTTAAGAGAAATCCCTTACAGATCTAAATATTGACCTAATGCTGGACATAGATTTATAAAGAAATCATGGTTTTAGGATAAACATTGCTACTGGAATGGGAAGACAAAATTTTAGGGGTGGAAACTGGATTATCAAGTTTTATTTGATCAGGGATAAGCAGTTTGTGTAACTGGCAACGTTTATTAAGTTACTTATTGGTAACTTACAAAAGCAATGAATTGAGAGAGTTTTGAAAGAATTTCTAGAGAGCTAGGTTGAGAAGTCTGTATCTGACTTACTAGAAAATAGAAAAAATATTAGGAATTCTTAATCTTGAGGGGGGACTGCCTGATAAATGTTGTGCCTGAGAAAGACAATACATGTGCCTATGTGTAGAATGAACTGCTGTAAAGGGAGAATGAAAGCCAAGGTTCAGCTCTTGACTGGTAATAAATATAATATGTGGGTGATTTGGTCTAAAATGCAATTACATAAGTGAAGCACCCAAGACAAACTGTGAAAAAAATTTAAAAGTTTCTGACTAATGAGTATATGTGCTTGAAGGAGAATTAAAAACTAATAATAAAAGCACGTTTTCAATTCTGGGGAATTCACAAAGATGGCGGCACTATAATGGCCTTGGAGAAGTGAGAAAGGGGTGCTGAATTTTTGGAGGGCTTGGAATGAAGCTGATAAAGTAAAAATAAATATAACGGCTAGAAGTAAAGAAATATATTTGAATTGAAGATTTTCTATGTGTATATGTGCACAGAAAGAGTCTTGACGTGAACTGGAAGTTGCCATGTACCACTCATAATATAATCATGTTCTATGACTAAAGTAAGGCAGGATATGTAAGATGGCAGCCCTCTGGATAGCCTCATAAGAGTAAAGTAACAAAAACAAAAAACCCCCCAAAAATACCATCTTCATCTCATGTTGTTTAATTTTGCAAATGATCAAATATTTTAACTTAAAATTACCAATTTTATAGTTGTCATCATCTCCACAGGATATGTTTTTTCTTCGGTCATGACTTCTTTGCATTATTTTAGGATATTTCACTTTATTTATTTATTTTTTAATTTACCTCTTGCGGTACGCGGGCCTCTCACTGTTGTGGCCTCTCCCCTTGCGGAGCACAGGCTCCGGATGCGCAGGCTCAGTGGCCATGGCTCACGGGCCCAGCCGCTCTGCGGCATGTGGGATCTTCCCGGACCGGGGCACGAACCCACGTCCCCTGCATCGGCAGGCAGACTCTCAACCACTGCGCCACCAGGGAAGCCCAGGATATTTCACTTTATTAATGACGCATACTCAGAAGGCACTGGGTATCACTAACTTACCAGTGAAGGACATTAGTTTCATAACACAGTGTGCAAACAGCTCTGAAGTCAAGGAAGGTAAAACCAAAAATAGAAATACACCTGAATACCTGGAGAAAGGTAGCAATAAATTGCACAGTTGGCTGTTACATTTTCAACTCCCGCCTGGACATTCCCACCTGAACGCCATAGTGATACCTCAAGCTTCATCTGCCTCAAATCTATTTCTTGATCTTCTCCACACACACTCACCTCTCACTCCTCTGTTTTCTCTCTTAGTGGATATATAACCGTCCTCTGAGTTGCCCAAACTAGAAACTTTATAAACATGCCTTATTTCTTCCTCCTCAATCTTGAAATTCAACTAATAACCAAGTTCTAATGGTTTGAACTTTGAACTTTCGTTCAATTAAGATTTCATCTCTCATTCATCCATTCAAAATTTTACTGAGCACTAAATTTGTGTCACATGTTGCACTTAGGGATACCAAAAAAAAAGGAGATATAATTCCTACTCCCATGGAGCTTACAATCTAGTGGGAAGAACAGGCATGAATCAGTAGCACCAAAACAGAATTAAAATTGCAACTGTAAGAGAGATACAGTGCCTAGATGGCTGTTCCAATGAGGAAGGCTTCTTTGAATGGTGGCAAGTTGGCTGAAGGAGAGAGAGAGACAGAGAGAGAGAGAGAGAGAGAGAGAGAGAGAGAGAGAGAGAGAGAGAGAGAGAGAGAGAGAGAATGGTAAGATGGAGAGCATCGTAGCCTAAATTCAGATCTTTACCCTCACCATTCTTCACAATTACCTTAGTCTACCTAGTTGTGCCTCTTCCATTTTCTACAATTCCTAGTCCATCACTTGCATTTCCTCCAGAATTATCTTCCTAAACCCAAATCCTATCTTGTCCTTTTCATGTTTATAATTCCTTCAAAGGATTTCTTTGCACACAAAATCCAAGCCTACCTGCACAGCCTCATGACCCTCCTCTCCCACCCCCGCTGTACTGAAACACACCTTCTCAGAACAGGAGGTCGGCTTCAGGTTTCCAGGACCTTGTATCTGCCATTCCCTACGGCTAAATATTCCTCACCTTTCCAACTGGTGAAACCTCATTCATGCTTCAGGGCTCAGGCCACATATCAAATCCTTCCCTGATCCTTCTAGCTAAGTATTTGATGCCATTACACTTTGCACGTACATCTATTGAAATACATTTCACTATATGTACTAATTGTTTCTATAACTGCTTCCATCCCTAGACTGTAAGTCACTTCATATTAAGGGCCATCATTTACAAATTTGCAGTGTCTGATTTACAGCACATTAAAAAAAAATCTGTGGAACAATTTAGAAAAGAAAGTAGACATCATACCAACATCTAACCTTTCCAAATAATTTTTAAAAACCCCATCCTTACATCCAAATTTATAAGACATGTTAAATCAAATTAAATTAATGTTTTAGGGAAAATAGGTCCCATTAAAAAAAAAACACCTATGTCCATGATGTCTGAACTCTGTAACAATAAATCTTTGGGTCCATGGTTTTATGGAAAACATTCTTCATAACGAATAATCTCAATAAATTTTTGAAACGTCATCCATAGAACTGTAGCATGCTATAATATTTTTAGAAGTAAATGGTTTTGTGCTATTTCTCTAGAATTTCTTACTCTCTAGTTGCCAGAAGCAGCTCTAGGGTAGTAGATAGAAGAGAAAAAAGATGAGCTGAAGTGTAGCTTCACAATTTGTGTCAGCAGATACCATGAAGCAGTTATTTTCCATTTCTTTGTCTACCTGACACAGGATAGTCAGAGGAGAGGGATGGAGAGGAGAAGAGGAAAGCCTGAACTTCAATCAGTCAACATTTGCAAAAATCCCCAAGGAGATGGCCGCTTACTATAATAAGGTCTCTTCTTGTATTTTTTCTATTTCCTGTTTTATTACTGTTACCATACCTTGGATACACTCTCCTCTTACCCACATCTACTCAACCTTTAAAACCCAGCTCAGCTCTTCACGACCATGGTCTAGATAATCTTTCAGTCTGTGATCTCCACTACTGACATCCTGTGATTCCATAACTAGCTATCCTTCTCACTGGTAATAATATTAATAATAATTTAGGCTTCTCCAGGATCCAATAACTTTTCTCAAAACTGGTGCTTTATTTGAACATCAAGCACATATAGCTCACGTGATCAAAAAAGCTCAGAATTTATAGTCGAGATAATAAATTCAACCTCAGTTCTTAAACCAATTAGCTATTTAATCATGAGATTGACACAATTTTGAAATATTTTTTCTTATCTGTAAACTGAAAAAAACAATATCTATTTCATAGTGTTGTGAGAATTAGTTGAAGGCATAATTTGCATGTGTTTTGTAAAGGCAAAAGACATTGTTATTTTTTAATTATTTATTATCTTGAAATTTACATTAGTTTTTTAAAACTTCTCCAACTCAGTACTGGGTTTCTGAAAAGAGGGGTTGGCTGTGCCTGCTTCAATTCTCTCACCTAAAATGCAGACAATAATGCCAGCACTGCAGGGTTACGAAGAGGGCAAATGATAATCATAGGTCCACGGGGCCTAACCCAGAGCTTTCACATGGACCGTACTCGGCTAATTTCATTTCATTTCTCTCCCCTTTTCTGCATATTCTGGACAGCCTACCTCAGAGCTTTGCACAGTAGGTGTCTCCTCTATTTTGAGAAGAGTCTGTTTCTTCTCTAACTCCTCAGAATGGGGATACTTTTGGGGTTTTTTTGATATATCCTTTGAGGAATTTTTATTTTTTTAACATCTTTATTGGAGTATAATTGCTTTACAGTGGTGTGTTAGCTTCTGCTGTATAACAAAGTGAATCAGCTATACGTATACCTATATCCCCATATCCCCTCCCCCTTGCGTCTCCCTCCCACCCTACCTATCCCACCCCCTAGGCGGTCACAAAGCACCGAGCTGATCTCCCTGTGCTATGCGGCTGCTTCCCACGAGCTATCTACTTTACATCTGGGAGTGTATATATGTCCATGCTACTCTCTCACTTCGTCCCAGCTTACTCTTCCCCTTCCCCGTGTCCTCAAGTCCATTCTCTACGTCTGCGTCTTTATTCCTGTCCTGTCCCTAGGTTCATCAGAACCATTTTTTTTTTTTTTTAGATTCCATATATGTGCCTTAGCATACAGTATTTGTTTTTCTCTTTCTGACTTACTTCACTCTGTATGACAGACTCTAGGTCCATCCGTCTCACTACAAATAACTCAATTTCGTTTCTTTTTATGGCTGAGTACTATTCCATTGTATAAATGTGCCACATCTTCTTTATCCATTCATCTGTCTATGGACACTTAGGTTGCCTCCATGTCCTGGCTATTGTAAATAGTGCTGCAATGAATATTGTGGAACATGACTCTTTTCGAATTACGGTTTTCTCAGGGTATATGCCCAGTAATGGGATTGCTGGGTCGTATGGTAATTCTATTTTTAGTTTTTTAAGGAACCTCCATACTGTTCTCCATAGTGGCTGTATCAATTTACATTCCCACCAACAGTGCAAGAGGGTTCCCTTTTCTCCACACCCTCTCCAGCATTTATTGTTTCTAGATTTTTTGATGGTGGCCATTCTGACCCGTGTGAGGTGATACCTCATTGTAGTTTTGACTTGCGTGTCTCTAATGATTAGTGATGTTGAGCATCCTTTCATGTGTTTGTTGGCCATCTGTATGTCTTCTTTGGAGAAATGTCTATTTAGGTCAAAGAAAATCCCACCACAACAAAAGAGGAGCTGCCCAACGCAGATCCTGTAAGTAGGACTTGACCTATAAAAAGCATAATTAACCGTTAACACTAATATCACCCATTTCTACGAACTATTAATGAGAATGCATCCCTCGACGTTATGAATTTATTGTTAAAATACCTGGAATGTCTGCAATTTTTTTAAATGTTGAAACAATAAAGAATTATTGAGCTTTCAGGGATTAGATAGAAAGACTTACCCTGGCCTCCCTACTTAAAATACAGACATGTCCTCTTACCCTTCTTCACCCTTAACTCTGCTGGTTCTCTTAACCCTGTCCTAAATTTTTCACTTTTGCAATGTATTTGACATTTTCTAGTATTATAATTTCCTCATTAATTATGTTTATGGATTATTTTCTATGGCTTTCCACCTCACTGCAATGTCATCTCCAATGCACGGGAAACTTTTATCTGTTTGTCTTATAATCAATACCCAACAACCAGAACAGTGCTTGGACCTCCTATAGGTCAGGGAAGGTTGGAAGAGATACAACATCGCCTCTGGCTTCACTGGTTGATTCGCTTCCTGGCTCTTCTGTTTCCCAAAACTTTAAACTTGATAAGAACAGGGTTCAAAGGTTTGGTTACCAGGTCACTATTTTCATTTTAAATACTCTTGTGGAAATTGAACAGGATCCAGCTCTTGCAACACTGAAAAGAAGGCTCTCCTTATTTAAAGCAGGGGAAAAGAAAAATAACACTCAGGGAAGATTCTGGTCAAAGGTCACCATGACAGCAGCCAGCTGTTTCTGTTCTAGGAAGGAACACACCCTTGCTGGGTAAGAGGCTGCCGTTAGCCTCATCTGGGGACAAATTGGATGGCTGAGTTATACACTGCATGCTTTTAACACTCACTTTACAGCCGTGTAAGTTACAGCTGAGCCCGAAATGCCGATGAAGCAAAGACTGGATGTTACAGATCCCTCAGACACCCCATCTATTCTTGCAAAGGAAATGCACTATGGATTTCAAGAAAGAAATAGTAATATTTCAAAAATATTAATAGTATTCATATCTTTATGTTTAACAACAAAAATGTTTACCCCAGAGAAATACTTTAGTTATACTATTAGGTGTTAACTTATGTGCATTATATTCAAAACTCTGATTTTAAAAAACTATTAAATGCATTCTGGTGTCCTGGATGGCTCCCGGAACATGGTAAGACCTTAGCGGAAAAGCTGGTGAAATTCAAATAAAGTCGTGAGTTCAGTTAAATCCTAATGTTGGTCTCTAAGTTGTGACAAAGGTACCATGGTAACATAAGATGTTAACATTAGGGGAAACGGCATGAGGGATATATGGCAGCTCACTGCACTGTTATTGCAACTTTCCTGTAATTCTAAAATAATTTCAAACTAAAACGTTTATTTAAAAATGGAGAAAAATAAAGTAGATTGGTCAGAATTTTACAATAAATATTTGAAAGATAAAATATGGGCAAATTTTTCTGCTCTTGTTTTTATAGTTCTTTGAAATGCTCATGCTTTCACCACTTCATGACTTTTTGTGTTTTTTGGTTTTTTTTTAGCTGTTTGGCTGTCCATGCAGCACGGGGATCTTAGTTCCCCGACCAGGGATAGAACCTGCACCCCCTTCACTGGGAGCACAGAGTCTTAAGCCTGGACTGCCAGGGAAGTCCCTTTCACCACTATTTTTAATATTACAGTTGGGATGAGTATAATAAACATTACTAATAAAAAATAATTTTTGTCTTTCTATAATCTAAAATACATGGGTTTCTGATAAATCCCCTACTGAATAACAAGGGAAAAAATGAAAGGTCACCTAATTTTATTAATAAACTGTTTTAATTCAGTAGGAACCCATTTGGAAGAATTCACTTTCTTGATGGACTCTGAAGATGCTTATCTTTAGATTCTTGAAATGAATAGAATTATAGTTAAGTGCGGGTTCAAAACATGGGTCATCATGATTTCATCTGTGAAGAAATTTTCATGCCTAATATTTTCAAAGCCATGTCACTTTAGTGTTTTTGTTTTTGTTTTTTTTTCTCATTGGGACTATCTCCAAATACACGTATGGGCTTAAAAGTGAATTTTTGGCTATTGTAAGCCATTTGGCAAGTTAAATCCTGGATTTCCCCGCATTTCTGTTTGTTATATTATAATCATAAATTATCTTATGAAACGCATGAGACTTACCGAGACTTTCATTTGAAACACAGCATAATTAAGAAAAACAAAACTGGAGCCGCAGCACCAAACTCTAGAATGAAGTCAAAGCAGCACGTTTACTCCGGGGGTGGTCTGCAAGAAATACTAAATGGGTGTGTGGGCTGATGGTGATGTCTGCCCTCCACCTACTGCTGTTCAGCTTGTGAATTTCACTGACCTGTGTCCTGAAGATACATGCCCTTTTCTGTGTGTAAATAATATGTCAATTAAAATTTTAAAAAAGTAAGCTAAAAACCCAGGAAATTATAGTTAGAGAAGTTGCTGAATATGGGAGCTTCTCTGTGACTTTTCAATGAGCCCAAACAGTGCCTCTACCTGGTGCACCAAGAGAGTCTGAGGCAAGGGGTTTCCAGACTGCCCCTGCGCCTTTAGCCTTATGATCATGCTCATTCTTTGGTTGATTCGTTATTTTAATGGTCAAGTTAAAAAAAATTCATAAGATGGCCTTTGATCAAAACCTGACAAATGAAGAAATATGGGAAAATCCCTTCCCCCTAAAAATGATACCAAATCATTCTATCTTATTTGATATTGAGCCCAAAACTGATGAACACATATTCGTGGAATATCTACAGGGTGCAAGTGTCATGATGAATATACAAAAGGAGAAATAGGACCAGACCACAGAAGTCTCTACTCTTTAGTTGAACAGACGGGGTATACACAAATGAAAAGAAAACCACCTTCCTAGGTAATATGTGATGAGTATCAAATACCAATGCAACAACTAGGCTGGCTGTGTGCTGGGGAGGTTCGACTTTCTAGCCCACGGCATACTGGAATTTACTTACAAACTGAATATCCACACAATAAAAATTGAGATGCCTGGTGAAATTTGGGTTGGATTTATAGAAAAATAAGAACGAGTAACATTCTGGTATGTTACTTAGCAATATTCAGCTGTGAACCTTTTTGACACAGTTATAAAATAATGAACACCTGATGTTGAGGAGTATATACAGAAAGCAGAGTATTTTAGACAAAGTCTAGAATAATATTATAAATCTGTTAAGTATAGATCCACTGAGTGTACTACTGACGTGGCTTAAAAGTAAGCGTGAGATCAAATACTAAATCATTTACTGCAAATTCTATGTTTTTTAGCAGTTTAACAAGCTATTTGAAAATGCTAAGACTCCTAATAGCAATAAACCCTTTTTAATTTAACTATGAAAGAATAGTGAAACCCATATAAGGAAAGTTGTCTTACTGTGAAATTTTAAATTCTGTATTTAATAGAGATATTAAAAATTCCTGAATATATCAATTCAAAGTGTGAAAATTCATTTTCTTCTTCAGAGTTACAGTTTTTCTAAAATTCCAACAAAAACGTTTATAGAAAATGAATAAATAAAACAGAAACTAATGCTTTGAAAGTAAAAAGGATAACTCTGGCTTTTGAGTTTTACTTAAAATAAATCACAACAACTAGAATGGAAACCAAAACCAAAGAAAGTTGCTAGATTCAAACTGCATAGAATTTTCTCAATTCCAAAAAAAGGACCCTACCAAACAGAAAACAAACAAAAATCATGGAATCTCAGACAACCTTCTTGGTATATATATATGCATTAATTTTGGAGTAAGGCTAAACAAAATAAATTTTCCCTGCACAAAAGGATAGTGTCTAAGACAACATTCAAGCCAATTTCATTGACCGGGAATAATTGATATTACCTATCACTAAGGTTCTGGTCTTCAAACCTTTCATGTGGGATCTATGAATGTTATAAATATATGTAGAGAGAGATTTAGAGATATATATGTACTAAGTATATTTATAGAGTATATATATATATATATATATATATATATATATATACACACACACAAACACCATATATATGCTACATCAGGGTTTATAAAAATCTGAGGCAAACCATGATAATGCCCATAGTGACTACATCTGGGCTATGGAAACCCGGTGCATTCTGATTCATTGGTTAGAACTTTCTGCTATTCTCCAAACTTTCTAAAAATTGCAAATTTGGGGGGGGAAATTTTTGTCAGTATACAATTTTTGGATGCCATAGTAACACAAATATGAAAAAATATTCACATGGGAAGAAATTTTCAAATATTAATAGAACATATTTTGGTCAAGTGGGACTCAGGGAGTTACTGATTTCTTACTCAATTCTTTCCTTCTTAAATCTGATGTAATGAGTCTATATCCTCTTTGGAATGGAAAAGTTAGGGTTTAGTTTTAATATTAATATTTAGAGGCAGGGGAGTACTAGCAGACAAGGTTGAAGAAGATTGAGGCATCCTCACCCTACTAGGCATTGAAGCTCATTTTATTATAAAATTACTTAAAATATTTAATACAGATAAATAGGAAATAAATCAATAAAAAAAAGTCTCAAAATAGATTCAACTATAAATGAGGAACTTAATATAATATAGTAACCATTCCAATGCAAATGAGTTAAAAAGAATCATCTACTGAATTTGGCCGAGATATTTAGCAATAGTTTGGAAGGAAAAAGTAAAAGAAGAAAGGGGAAGTTAAGGAAGGAAGGAAGGAAGTTCCAAAGAAAGGAAGTTAGTATGACATGACCTACCAAAATAAACTCCAGGACTAATGGATTAAATACCAAACTACAACACTAAATTACAAAAAAAGTCAAAATGGCAGAGAAAAGAATAAACTACTTAAGAGATTATGAACAAATATATTTTTAGCTTTGATGTATTACAGAAAATTTAAAAAGTGTATCACATTAAATATACAGATGCAAAATCTCTGTACAAGTTTAAAAACCTGCAAAATATTGTGAAAATATTTACATCAAAATTTTGATAAACAAGATGCCTAATATAGAGTTTATTCAAAATTATTTTAAAAATAGGACAAATGAGGGAAGTTATAAATAAAAATTAGTAGAAGATAAAATTAGAAGTTATCAAAATATGCAGAAATAAGTTAATTCTTATCTGTAAGCAAGCAAAAAATTAAATTTGAGGCATTCTTTTACAACTACTAAACTAGCCAAAATATATTTTTAAAGGTAAAATGCTGTAAGAATGTGGAGAACTTGTACACTGCATTTCTGACTACATACATTTGTAATTCATTTTGAAAACAGTATGGCAACAGGTAGCAAGGGTGCTAAAGATGTTCATCCTCTTTGGCTCAGACATTCCATGTATGGAATTTATATTGAATATATGCATAAAATTCATCAGAAACAAAGAGATCTGCACAAAAATTTTGGCATGTTCCATTCTATCAAAAAAATTGGAAATGATCATGATAAATACTTGTATGATAACAAATAAATATGGATGTGTGAGAACTACTTAGAAACAAGGAACACATTTATTGTGTAATAAGTGAATACAAAAATATACCACAGTATATATACTGAATTTTTTCAATTATGTAAAAAATATAGATGATAAAACGCAAAATATGAAAATAATCGATGTGTTAAAGCATAGTAAAAATATGAGTGTTTTCCAGTTTTAAAATTTTTAAACCCAATTGTTTCTGATAATTGGCACAAAGATATGATAACCAGATACAAAATTTACAGTTGTATAAAACGAGGAAGAATTTTTTCCACGAATAAGGCATTTAGTGAAAAATAAGTTTACAGAAGGAGCATCCTGTGTCTGTGTGTGTGTGTGTGGTGTGATAGGACACCTATTCTGTCTCTCATGCACTTCTGTTCAGAAGTACAAATACATGTAAATAATTACACCTGTTGGGTCTGCCTCACACTCACCGTGAAGATGAAAGGAAACAGGAGGTGTGACGATACCTCTCCTAGTACAAGCCTGCCTGGCACATTCTAGGGGCTCAAGAAAAGGTTCCTTCAATATAAAAGGGAAACAGCACCAAGGATTTGTTAAATTGCAATATTAGTAAGCGCCATTCAAATGCTCTTTCTCAGCCTTGAGATGAAGGAACTAGAGCTGAATCACGTCTTGGGAGGCCCCACCAAACCTGAGGTGTCCGGGACGCACACAATTCCGTGGGACACGTGCAGCAGGAAGAAAGGTAGCGATCGCTAAGGAACTGTCACAAGGAGGCTATAAACGTGTGTGGAGCTCCAGGAAAAAGCACACGTTAAAGAAAAGCATTAAAATCTCCGTGTGTGTGTGAGTGTGTGTGTACAATAGGCTTTTTTTAAAAAGCAAGACACCAAATGAAGCACAAACACGCACCTGCCTCCGGGGTGATCTACACGTGGTTTCACGGCGGCTACGCCCCCCAGGAGGTGCTGTCTGGCTGCCCGTCTCTGACAGAAGCTCATTCTACACTGGTACGTGGTGCTTTGTTCCTGCACGGCCAGACGGTGCTCATGACGTAGGAGTGAACTATCTATTGGAGGGGAAATGTGGGCCCCTTTCCCCTTTTTTAAAGTGCCGCGCAGATAAATCCCTCTCCCCACGAAACCCGCTCACCGTAGGACAACACGTGCTGTCGGCCGGTCACATCGGCCAGGGCTTGGCTTTCCCTGGAGCCGCACCCGGTTGGCACGGCAAGCTGGCAAGTGTCCAAGTTTCCAGGTCCTGTCTGGCTTCCCTCTGCTCCTCACCTGTGAACTGGGATCCCTGACTCCTGGCCGCTTCTGTGCCCCCAACATACCTGTTTCTTCTGCATCCTGCAGGCCACGCTTACTCCTGCTGCTTTGGCTGGAGTTGCTTTCTCGGGGAGCTGGTAGCGCAAAACTCCCCTGCCGAGAGAAAAGGCCCCCGTTAGTGCCAGGGCGTCTGGGTGCGGGAGCGTGGGGCTGGGGCTGCCGCAGACTCACTTTCAGGGCGGAGGGGGCGGCTGCAGCCTCCCGCAGGGCGGCCCTGGGGGCTGCGGCTCCCGCCTGGGGGGCGCCGGGCAGCTCCCGCAGCTCCGCCCGGAGCCTTCCCAGCTCTGCTTGCAGGGAAGCCAGGCGGCAGAAGGACAGCACCGCGAGGCAGCAGGACAGCAGGGCCAGCAGCAGGGTCACGGCCAGCAGCTTTCCATCTTTGGAGAAGCGGACAGAGGGGCTTTCCTTCTGGGGGAGGATGGAGACTGTCTCCTTCAGTTTCATTTCGTCTCTGGTCTTAAGGCGAGAAAGGCGTGACTGCTCCCCTGTGGAGTCATCCATTTCCCTCCTTGAACTTTGAAGGTTCGGGCCCTTTGAATAAGTGACCACGGAGAATGGATCATTTCCTGTTATCTGTGTTTGTTGATGTCCTACATTGACTACATGGCCCAGCTCGGCGCTCGCCCTCCGGAGAGTTCTCCTGAATTTTCTTCTCTCTGCCCGGCCGCATCTCTGCCCCTACTGTATGATAGGTCTTCCTGGCATTCGCCCTTCTATGTGATTGCTCAATCAGTCTTCCTCATTTCACTTTCAGTTTTTGTAAGAATTTTAATGGCATCTCAGAACACTCATGCACAAAAGGGCCCCTTAAATCTACTGACGGCAAGGAGTTGGGGGTTTGGACCAGCACACTACAGACAACTTTTAAGATAGGAAGGTGTTTAAGGAACTCCCCCTCAGGCATTAGGAGAGAACTGGGTCCACTTGGGGCCACGTGGCTTTGTAGGGAAGGGGGAAAAGAATATGAATAAGTTCCTGCTGGTGTGATAAAATTAATGAATGCCAAGGTCAGATAAGCTAAGTACTTCAGCATTGAACTGCAGTCAGCTGGAGAGTGATTTCCTAACAGTCTCTAAGTGGGAAATACAATGAAATGTCCTTAGACAAGGCATAAAAGTCCACCGGGGAGTACTGTCCCCACTATCACCTTAGTAATGGAATGAGAAGAAAGTGCCTATATTTTGGGGACCTACTTAGATTAGCTGTGCAGGGGATCCTCTATATGCAGGTGTATGCATTTTGAAAGGGACTCTAAGTAATCCTCTTCCTCCTGGGACTCACTGCTAGAGAGGCAGCCACCCACAGGATGGCCAGTCCCCAGGAGCTGTCCCACCTCTGCCGTCCCCACCTCTGGAGCTGCAAGTCCCTGCTCCGTCTGACACCATTTGGGGGAGAATCGGTCTTAGCTCAGCTCCAGATGCCTGGGTCCCGTCATTAACTGCTCTTTCCCTAAAGCAGCTAATCTGCTCGTCCACATTAGGCCGACTCTGCCCCAATCTAACCTGTATACAAGACGACCCGACTCGACCCAGACAGAATTTAGTTTCAAATCTCTATTGTTGGGGGCCTCCCTGGTGGCGCAGTGGTTGAGAATCCGCCTGCCAATGCAGGGGACACGGGTTCGAGCCCTGGTCCGGGAAGATCCCACATGCTGCAGAGCAACTAAGCCCGTGAGCCACAACTAATGAAGTCTGCGCGCCTAGAGCCCGTGCTCTGCAACAAGAGAAGCCACTGCAGTGAGAAGCCCGCACACTGCAACTAAGACACAACACAGCCAAAAATAAATTAAGTTTTAAAAAAAATCTCTATTGTTGGACGTGGCGTGGCTGTAAGGACACCAATCCCGCCTGTGATTCTGTGTCCTCATCTGTTGGATGGGGTGATAACTGTCCCCGAGAGCTGTAAGGAGACTTACAGGAATGTAGAACAAGCTACCTTTAAGATGTTCCCATTTTTCATTCATTCCATTCATTCCATTCATTCATCATGTGGAATCTATTTCATTCCTTCATTTTATGAACGGAATGTTTCATTTATTCAGTCCATGGAATCTTTTTCATTCTTACAAACAGTGCTGCAATAGACGTCTTTGTACCTGTCCCCTGGTCACAGCTGCACACACCTGCTGGAGAAGAGCACATAGTCACCTTGACCAGGTGTCTCTGAGCTCCCTCCCAGGACCGCCTGTTTCGTCCTTGTCTCACTAAGTGCGATGTCACCCGCCTTATTCATTTTTACCTCTTGGGATTGTTTTTTCCTTTGCATCTGCAAGTTCCAAGACCTTTCAAAATGACTTTAAAATTTTTTTCTGTTTAAAGAAAGGTTTTAGTGATTCCCGTGGTCCCCCCAGTTAGCTGTTCTCAGGTGGAAGTTGTCTTCTATAAGTAAGCGTGCAGACTCTTTACTGTAATACAATTCCTTTGTGACAGTCCTCGTTTCCAGATCATCACGGTAAAACATACTAGGTAACATTTCAATTTTTTACAAAAGGATTAGTTTGGGGATTACTTTCTGACTGAAAGTAATTGAAACTCTCTCAGATTATAAGTGTGTGCATTTCCTAGTACCTAAATACATGGAGAAATAAAAGAATTCAAGGCAGTGCTAGAAACCAATTACTCTCTTTTCCACCCTGGACACCTGCAGCCAGCGCTTCTTTCTGTGAGTGGACATTCTTCCCCTTCTGGCAGGCCACTCCGCTCCGTGTTCTGCTGTAAAAGTTCTCAAGAGAGAGGGAATGACTTGCTTTAGGGAATTACCTTCGCCTTCAGCTGCTCTCCTGGGAGAGCCACTGAGCAGTCTGCCTGCGGCCAGTTTGGAACCAGGAGCTGGTCTTGGACCACCAGCGGGCAGCCCCAGCAGAGGAGGGCTAGTTCTCCCTCGACCAAAGGCGGCAGGGCAGCTGGCCCAGACTGGACGTGGCCGGGTGATGTCCTCCACAGCCATCACATGATGCAGTTTCTCAGAAGACAGGTAGAAAACAAGTGGCATTTATGTGCTCTCGAATTTCTTATTAGAGGAACAAAAGGAAGTTATTACTCCATCAATCAAGGATCTGTTTCCTGCAGAGGAAAGGGTGTGACAATAATTTAACTGAAATTCTGTTCAACAGATAGCAAGCGCGTCCATAGTCACTGACTAGCTCACCACATTCATGTTTATTTAGGGCTGGACCTGAGCCACACTTCTCTTCCACGGTTCAGCTCCTTTTCAGCCACTTCTTTTTCTCAACTGGAGTGTAAAACATCCTCCTGCAACAGAGCTGAAACAAACTGAATAAACAAAGGGAGTCCCACGTTCCCTGTCCCATCTATTCAGGAGAGAGTAGATAGGAACATGGGAGAGTATATTTGAAAAGAACTGAAGTCAGGAGTCTGTCTGATGGATGAAACACAGCGTAAAACAAACATCTACTCTGACGGCTTGCTTCTTATAGTGACAACCTCAAAAAGATTCAGAAAGCTTAATTTTAAACTTCTGGCTTAGCAATCCTATAAAGAATTGGCGGGTTTGAGAAATCTATCCTTTACCCATTTCTTTGAGGAAAAAAGTGTCTTTCATAAGGATTTGGACAACTCAAGCATGGAGACAACAGCTCTTCTAGAAATGCATATGTACCTAAAAATAGACCTAGGTAAAACTGGCTTCCTCAGGTGCTCAGAATATGGAAAATGGCTTGATGCAAATAATTATTAATTTCAGAAAAAATCATGTTGTTTCCTTGTAGAAATATATACATGCAGTCAGTTGCTATTATAATTATAGTGAAACTTGAGTTGGAAGGCCAAGTGCTATCTGCTCTGTGAAACTGAACCAGGAAGTAATGGTGTGATTTTAAACATAGACAACACTGGTCATTTCTTATACAAAAAATAATGTCAGTCCCTGCGATGTTGATTTTTATTTCTTAATAGTTATATTCAAATGAGGAGTGTGTATGTATTTACTGGAGCTTAATTTTTGTCAGTTTTGGAAAAAAAAAAGCCGCTAAGAATTCAGTTTCATCTGTGAATTGTCCTCAATTTGTCGTGTAACTGCTTTCAGATTTAATTCTCTTGAGTGTTTATTTAAGTGTGTGTTTTTAAGAAATTTCTGTTTAATACTATTTTCAATTAAAGTGCAATTTAGTTTGTTATTCTTTACCTTTATAACACTTACGAGAATATTTTCATTAGTATTAAGATGAATACGTGTCAGATCATCTGTCTATTTCATATACATCAACTAATTTTTCTACTTTACATGCATGACACAGACAATACACACTGACACAGAAGGGCACTCAAATAATACCTGGTCAGATCTGACCATCTCAAAAATGTTGGGAGAAAGGATTAATTCTATCCATGCAGGAAACATTACTTATGAAATTTTCTCTGTCTTTAAAAACGAATAAAGCAGAGTTTGCAAACGTTTTTAATAATTTATTTGAAATTTTGCTTATTAAATGTGAGAAGTAAAATGATGGGGGTGAGATGTATGGCCTCTGAAGTCAGACGCATCTGTATGCCCAATTTTGTTCTACCGTCTTAACAGACTCTTCCCTGACCCAAATCTAGAAACTGATTTTGTTTAGATAGACAGTTTGGTGGGATGCTGACCCACTGCAAGCTTCAATTCTAATCACTGCAACGCAGTCCTGGTGATTCCATCCGCATCAGCGTTGATTGCTAAGAGTGGACGGGTAAGAGAGGTTTCTAACAATCAGATGGGAGGGGTGGTCTCTTTGGGGGCTCATGAGAAAGAGTTCATCATCTTTAAAGAGAAACCCAAGAAAAAGACATCCTTCCTGCACTGCCACATGTTCACATATGACCACACAGAACTGTGCTGGCCATCCACCAACTGCTGTGCTGTCTAGGCCGACAGGTGGAGGGTAGGAAGAAAACCTGGGTCTCTAACTGCACTATTGCGCTGCTGAATTAATCAACTCTTCGTGTTCCCTATCTGGGGATGTTTTATACTGAGTAATCCTTTTGCCTTATTCTTTAAGCCAATTTGAGACAAGAGTAGACGTTAATGGATCCCGAAACATCCTAACTAGTTCTGCTAGCGTGAGGATATCTATATTCCTACAACCCAAAAACTGTGTGTTTCGAATGTTCTTCCCGAATTTTTCCAAATGTCTTCATGTTAAAAATTACAATGTAAAGAGAAATTTTTGTTTTATATTTCATCTAGCACTTATTGCTGGAAAAACTAGCTCATTCACTAAGAAGAATCTTATTTCCATTTCTACTCTAAAGTTACTTTTTGATAACTTCAACTATTTAGTAGAATTAGGAAACAAGAAAACAACATCTTTAGAAGTGTTATTCTGTGGAGAGGCATTGAAGGGATCTGTCTTTTCTACGTGGACCAGAATAAATTCAGTCACCTCTTCAGGAAGGGAAATAGGAAATCAGAATTGTGGGTCACCATGCAAGGAGGGAATCACCTCGAATTAAAGAAAAACCAAAGGCAGCCCAGGGTATTCTGAGAAAAATGCAGCCTGGATCCATTTTTCTTCTCCTTCCTACAGGCTCTGAGTTATCCATCTTTCTTGAGCCAAACTACAGAGGAACCCATAGGCAGCTGGATGTTGGGCTCTAACAGTTCTTAGACAAAGAAAAATGATGTGAGGCTTCTTCCCCCAAAGCAAGGTTAGGTAGTATTGAACCTGGGACTGGAGCCTCAGTGAATCTTCAAATAAATGGCAGAGCAGAAGTCTGTGGGCCCAGGCAGTGGGGGCCATCAGCCCCCATGAGTGTGCCAGGTGTCCTTGACCTGGAGACGGCATGGAGGAACCAGGTGAGCGGAGGTATTCCTCCCATCCCTGGAGCTGGCATAACGTAAGGGGTGAGAGGAAACGAAGCCTCCCCAACGCCCATGTCTCATCAGTAGACGGCAAGCTTCTCTGCCGGCACCAGGCCGGCTTATCCAGGTGGAGAGGACTTGGTTTCCCAGCAGTTGAGTGAGTAAAGAAAACTGACAGGATGCTTAGGGGAGGTGAACAGGCACAGAAGGAGAGAGAAACAGGAATCCTCTTGCCAACATGCAAAACAGAGGTGATGGACAATTTGAGTTCTAAAAATTAATAGAAAATTCAACTGCAGTAAGTTTTCTTAGAAACTAAAAAAGATCCCCATCATCTTCCAATGAAACAATTTAATAGATGAATTAAAAAGGAAAGGATGGTCACTTTTTTGTTGTTTGTTTTTCCTGTACGCGGGCCTCTCACTGTTGTGGCCTCTCCCGTTGCGGAGCACAGGCTCCAGACGCACAGGCCCAGCGGCCATGGCTCACGGGCCCAGCCGCTCCGCGGCACGTGGGATCCTCCCGGACCGGGGCACGAACCCGTGTCCCCTGCAGCGGAAGGCGGACTGTCAACCACTGCGCCACCAGGGAAGCCCTCTCTGAGCGGCTTGGAAATCTGCAACTTCTCTTCTTGTGTTTTCCTGCTACTGAAAACATAAAGACTCTCTTAATCTCAGATTGTTTTATTACCAAGTCTGATTGCTCAACAGAAATATAATTTTATAGGAAATTTTGTAAAAGCTGTATTAGATAATCGTCAAGTGTCATAAAACATGTCTAATATGTCAGAGTTCATAAATTGCATTTATTGTTAATTACATCTGAATGTACTGCATTTAAAATGAATTTGCTGATTTTTGTCTATTCCTTTTAAATATAAGCCTCTTTTTTCTACCACTGGTATAAAAAAAAGAGGGTGATTTCCAGAATTTTAACCAAAAGCATAATCTGTTATCTCACAGCTACAGCTGTTTACATATTTTAAACTAAATAATGAGTTTCTACTAGTTTCAAAAATTAAACACAATCCAGACCCATTTTCGTATTTCCACACTCAAGAGAAGTGATCACGATGCAGTACAAAATTCATGTGAAATTTTCACTATCACTTATCAGCCAGCAGTATTAGTAATAATTAACTAAGAATAACAATTCAAATAAAATAAAGTATAAACTGGGCTCTGCTGGTGACTATTAAAATCCTTCAGTATTTTAGAACACTAATCTTAAACCATTAGCTGTAGACACTTTTTGAGTTTTTTTAGAGGTAAAATTGGCATATGACATTATGTTAGTTTCAGGTGTATAACATAATTCAATCTTTGTGTGCGCTACAAAGTGATCACAACAGTAAGTCTAGTTAGCATCTGTTACTGTACAATTGATCCCCTTCACCCATTTCACCCACCCCCCCAAGCCCCTTCCCCTCTGATAACCACAAATCTGCTCTCTGTATCTGAGTTTTGTTTTGTTTTGTTTGTCTGTTTGTTTTTTATATTCCACATGTAAGTGAAAGCAAACAGTATTTGTCTTTATCGGTCTGACTTATCACACTTAGCATAATACCCTCAAGGTCCATCCATGTTGTCACAATGGCAAGTTTCCCCCTTTCTCATGGGTGAGTAGTATTCTACTGTACATGTACCACATCTTTTCAATTTAAAAAAAATTGTGTTAAAATACACATAACATAAAATTTATCGCCCTACCTTTTTTTTAAATTGAAGCGTAGTTGATTTACAATGTTGTGTTAGTTTCCAGTGTACAGCAAAGTGATTCAGTTATACCTATATACACATTCTTTTTCAGATTCTTTTCCATTATGGTTTATTACAGGATACTGAATATAGTTCCCTGTGCTATACAGTAGGTCCTTGTTGTTTATTTTACATATAGTCATTTGTATCCACGTTACCCTTTTGAAGTCACTTTTCAACTTCTCTTTAATATGGTTGACTTTTTTTAAAAATACATTTATTTTTTTATTTATTTTTGGCTTTGTTGGGTCTTCGTTGCTGCGCGTGGGCTTTTCTCTAGTTGTGGAGAGCAGGGGCTACACCTCGTTGCGGTGCACGGGCTTCTCATTGCAGTGGCTTCTCTCTTTGCAGAGCATGGGCTCTAGGCACACAGGCTTCAGTAGTTGTGGCATGCGGGCTCAGTAGTTGTGGCACACAGGCTTAGTTGCTCCACAGTATGTGGGATCTTCCCAGACCAGGGATCAAACCCGTGTCCCCTGCATTGGCGGCTGCTTCTTAACCACTGCGCCACCAGGGAAGTCCCAATATGGTTAACTTTTGAATTTATAATCCTCACCCCATCCCAGAGAAGGAAAGATATCTCATTTGGGGAAACTTCTGTATGTCATGGATCTGCAACACGAAGAGGACTGCAGGACGCACTGTACACGTCATCTCAGGCTCCAGAAGGCGGCAGTGCATGGCGGACAAAGCCCCGGCCACACTCAGAAAATCTGGGTCCTGATTACAGCTGCGTGTCTAGGTTTGGTCCCTTCACCCTTGGGTTTCATCTCATTCCTCTGTGGAATTCACTTCTCTTTCAGGTCTCTTCCACTCTAATCAGTACAGAGAAAGGCATTTTGATTCCCAGGACTGTCGTTTGTCTACAGTGCCTCCTGTGGCCCTAGATTTTTTTTTTTTCAAATTGTGGTTTAAAAACACATACCATAAAATCTACCATCTTAACCACTTTTAGGGTACAATTCAGTAGTGTTAAATGCATTTACCCTGTTGTGCAACCATCACCACCATCTTTCTCCAGAACTTTTTCATCTTGCAAAAATGAACGTCCATACCCATTGAACTAAGAGTAAGAGCTCCCTTTCCCCTCCCTCAGGCCCTGGTCACCACCATTCCACTTCCTATCTCAATAATTTTGACTACTCCAGATACTCATATAGGTGGAATCATACAATATTTGTCTTTCTGTCACGGGCTTATTTCACTTAGCATTATGTCCTCAAGGTTCAACCATGGGATGGCATGTGTCAGAATTCCATTCCTTTTCAGTGCTGAATAATATTCCAATGTACGTATGTTTGCCTGTGATAGTAATGTAGGCAGCCCTCATCCAATCCATCGAAGGCCTGAAGAAAACAAAGAGGCTGACTTCCCCTTGAGTAAGAATGAACTCCTCCTGCCTGTTAAGGGGGACACGTGTCTTTTTCTGCCTCAAGACTTGAACTGAAACCCTGGCTCTTCTGGGGTCTTGAGCCTGCTAACTTTCATAGTGGAACCTACAATACCAGATCCCCTGGTTCTCAGGACTTCAGACCTGTACTGGAATATGTGTGTGTGTGTGTGTGTGTGTGTGTGTGTGTGTGTGTGTGTGTGTGTGTGTGTGTGTGTGTGTGTGTGTGTGTGTGTGTGTGTGGATAAACATTCTGTTTATCCATTCATCCATCGAAGATGGATGATGACCAACTTGGGTTTCTCAATGATCAGTTTGGGTTGCTTCCACATCTTAGCTACTGTGAATAATGTTGCTATGGATATGAGTGTGCAAAATCTCTTTGAGATCCTGCTTTCAATACCTTTGGACAAATACACAGAAGTGGAGTTGCTGAATCACATGTTAATTCTATTTTTAATTTTTTGTGGAACCTCCATACTGTTTTCTGTAGCGGCTGCACCCATTTTATTGATACATGTCCATCAAAGTGCTCAAGGTTCCAGTTTCTTCACATCCCCGACAATACTTCTTATTGTCTGTTTTTTGATAGTAGCCATCCAACAGAAGTGAAGTGATATGTCATTGTGGATTTGATTTCCATTTCCCTGATTAGTGATGAACAATGGACATTTTTTAAAGGTCTTTAAAGTTTACTTTAAAAAATAACACTGGGCTTCCCTGATGGCGCAGTGGTTGGGAGTCCACCTGCCGATGCAGGGGACGCGGGTTCGTGCCCCGGTCCGGGAAGATCCCACATGCCGCGGAGCGGCTGGGCCCGTGAGCCATGGCCGCTGAGCCTGCGCGTCCGGAGCCTGTGCTCCGCAACGGGAGAGGACACAGCAGTGAGAGGCCCGCGTACAGCAAAAAAAAAAAAAAAAAAAACACAAATGCTAACTTATTTACAATGTGAAATAAAACTACAGACAGTTCCTGTGCGTTGACCGGCACATCTCCTCAAATAGGCTTGTAAAGAAAACCTCAATCTTCCTCCTATGTATTTTTTTTCTTTTTTTAATTTCGTTTTCCGTTTGTTTGTTTTATCTTTCTATGTATCTTTTCACCGTCACACCACTACCAATCTCTCAACTCTTCTGACACCAAAAGTGTGGGTGCTCCTCTGTGAGGCCGGCTGGCTGTCCTACAGTTTAATTCAATTCTGACACATCTATCTGGAGTTCGTCTTAGGTTCCACAGGCTGAGGGCTCAGTCCCACAAGACTAACTCCAGCCCACTTCAGATGGCACCCACAAGTCCAGGTTGTCACCGTGCATCTGACAGACTGGATATAAATCAGAGGAACCCATGACCCGATCCTTGGGTTTGATTAATTTGCCCACAGAACTCAAGAAAATGGTTTAATTAGTGTTTACCAATTTGTTATCAAAGGATGCGATAAAGGGTACATATGAACACGCAGACAGAAGAGGCATGTGGGAAGTGGCGCCTTGCTTCCACACCCTCTCCAGGACGCCATGCTCCCAGCACCTCCAGGTAGCCACCAACCCCACACTTCTGGAACTTTCCTGCAAGCTTCACCAGGCATGATTGCTCATTAACTCCAGCTCCAGCCCCATCTCTGGAGAATGAAAAGTGGGGTTGAAAATTCCAAACTTCTAATCATGGCTTGGTCTTTTTGGTGACCACCCTTCATTCAGTGACCAAGAGTCTCCTCATTAGAACAAAAGACACTACTATCACCTAGGATATTCCAAAGGATTTAGGAACTCTGCACCAGGAACCGATCAAAGACCAATATAAATATTTTCTAAATCATTTAAAAAAATCGTTTAGAAGCTAACCTGTTAACAATGTGAAAAAAAACTATAGATACAGTTCTTGTTTATTGATCAGCAAATTTTCTCAAATATGCTCAGATGTTCATGTGTAAATACACTAGTGAAGCAACATTAGAAGCACAGGTTTTGGAATTGAGCAGGAGATTTCTTGGATTAATTTCACAGTTACTGTTATCAACCCATGTTAGCAAAATAAACCTACGCTGTCTACAAGGACACACCTGCCCTTACACCCCACTCTCTAGGTCACAGTCTCCTCCGCCATGTGGGAGACTTACTGCTTATGTGACTTCCACTTTTCATGCCCCATTCCTGACCACTCCTCTCTAACTGAGACACTGTTTTCCTCTTGGATTTGTTAGTCTTGTGCCATGAAACATTCTACTTTTTAAGGAGACTTTGCATATGTTTAATCTATTATTGTTTGTTCTATAATATAAAACATAAAATCCAAACGCAATGTATAACCAGATGAAGATCCTGGATCAAAAAAAAATAAACAAGCTCAAAGAAATTTGGGGAGAGATTGAGGAGAGCTGAATACAGACTGGCTACTTTGTTGTTAAGTATCTTAGGGGTAATAGTGGTATTGTGCTTCCGTAGGAGAACACCCTTATTCTTAGGTGATGCATCCAGTAGTATTTATGGGTAAAGTGTCATCGTACCTGCAACTTACTCTGAAATAGTTCAACGTAAAATAATAGATATATGATGGATAGAACAGACTGACAGGTGAAGCAAATATGGAGAAAAACATGAGCAAATTCTGAATCTAAGTGACAAGTGAATGGTTATCCATTTTACCACTGTCTCAATAGCTCCGTACGCATGAAAACTTTGTAACCCCACAAATGGAACAAAAGGTCAATCACCTTTTTCTATTTACAAGTTCTGTGAAAAGAAGACATTGGAGGCGGCCCCTCTGTCTTTCGTCCACGTACATAACAGTCCTTTTTCTAAAAAGTAGGATGTGTGAGCTCTAATGATACTTTCTCTTGCTTCTGCCCTTTCTCCCAGAAGGCAGGTCAGCTTCTTTGTACTCTTATCCTTCAGAATCTATGCCCATCACCTGCTCTGCTGATTCTGGATTTTTAAATCATGCAGCATCTTCGTCAGTTTCCAACAGAACGGCACTCAGGACAGAGACTGGAAAGGGGGTAGTTTCCGCCAAGTAGGGAAACCCGCATCTGCCACCTGCAGGGCCTCTGATGGGGGGTCTGTGTGAGGGCCAGAGACACACAGTGTCCCTAGGAGCCATGGAAAATAGACTCGTGGCCGAGCCTGGTGTGGAAGGAACGATGCCGCCTTAGAACAAACTCTGGAGTAGAAAGACCCAACAGGATTTAAATAGCCAGCAGTTACCATATTATACTGAAAACCTGAGGCACTGCTCCAACTGTCTTAGATCCCATAAGTCAAATGGCTCTAGAACCGTCTCAACAAAGAGATTAGGGGACCCTGACAGCAGAACCATCTTGATCACCAAGATTAACAATCCAGCCAGGAAGATGAGTGAAGGCTGAGTCAGATTTAATTTGATGTAGAAAAACAAGGAAACATGATCTTTCCTCCTGCCAAGTACAAGGAAGTCATTCTCTTTCAGAGAAATCTATTCTTTCTAATTATAACATGTACTAATTGTACTGCATGTGTATATATTTATTTACCTGTTAACTGTTCATCTCCCAAATTCCATGAAGGCAGAAGCTGTGTCTGTTTTGCTTGCCTTTAGGGAACCAAAATACAGTACAGTGACAGAACACACTATAAATGCTCCATTCATTTAAACAATTAATGAAACAAATAATATCCATTATATTATTATATATTATGTAAATTATATACAATATATAGTATAATTATATATAATCAATAATTATAATTTAGGCTATAAATCAATCAATAATTTAGGCTAGTTTATCTAAATGTGCAGTTGTTTATTAATGGAATATATATATATATAAACATTTCAGCTATTTTGCCCTATTTCACATTATTTCAACATTCTTCCATATCAAAATCTCATCAGCATGTCTTCAGTTGACAATACATTCGGATTTCTGGTAATTTGTTTACACCTCAGTATGGCAAATGTGCTATATGTGAATTAATTAGAATTAGTTAATAGAGGTTGAGTAATTATTGTAAAGAGTTAGCTCGTCCGTATTACATCTTAGGTTTGGTAAGAAACATAAAGATTGTCAGAGATTATCCTTAATTGGCAAAATCAGTGGACTAAAAGATACGTGTTAGTGAGTACTGGTACGGCAGGGCCCACGGCCTTTGCACGTCCTCGGATAAGAAGCTGGCGAGCCCAGCCATCCACGGTGCCCCAAAAATATGGATCCTGCTAACCTTGCATCTCTCTATTTCAAGAGAAATCCTGCTAAGCTGCTGACCCACAGAGCATGCTGCTCCTGTCTCAAAAGCATTATCAAAGAACGTTGGAGTGGGGCTTCCCTGGTGGCGCAGTGGTTGAGGGTCCGCCTGCCGATGCAGGGGACGCGGGTTCGTGCCCCGGTCCGGGAAGATCCCATGTGCCGCGGAGCGGCTGGGCCCGTGAGCCATGGCCGCTGAGCCTGCGCGTCCGGAGCCTGTGCTCCACAACGGGAGAGGCCACAACAGTGAGAGGCCCGTGTACCGCAAAAAAATAAAAAAATAACGTTGGAGTGACCCATTGATACAAGGTGTTAGAAGGACCAGAGGACAGAGAAAAGAACCTCTTCCCCTCTATCCAATGTGTCACGCTGGCTGTGAATTAGAGTCTGTGCACGAAGAGGAATTCAGTCTGAGACCTGCTCTCGTAGTAACATCTATCTGGGTGATAGGTGCCTCTAACATGTAGAGAATCTAGAGATTCACAAGTATAAGCATATTTGCTACAGCTGACGATCTAGGAGGAGGGGGAAATTATTAAAGTTATCATATACAAACTCTCCTTTATCTTTTCAGTGTTAAGTACATGACAACCCACACTTTTGTCCAAGGTGCTTCTTTTTTTTTTTTTTGGCTGCGTTGTGTCTCCATTGCTGCACGCAGGGCTTTCTCTAGTTGCGGTGAGCGGGGGCTACTCTTCGTTGCACTGCGCAGGCTTCTCATTGCAGTGGCTTCTCTTGTTGCGGAGCACGGGCTCTAGGCACGCAGGCTTCAGTAGTTGTGGCACTCGGGATCAGTAGTTGGGGCTTCGCGGGCTCCAGAGCACAGGCTCAGTAGTTGTGACTCGAACCCCTGTCCCCTGCATTGGCAGGCGGATTCTTAACCACTGCACCACCAGGGAAGTCCCCAAAGGTTCCTTTTTATTAAGAATTATTTCACTTATACTTTGTCAATATAATGCATGCTAAGTATAAGTCAAACAATTTTGAGTTCTATACCAACTAATGATCTCTTCCTGCCTTCTCCCCTCTGTAGCAATCTTTCCCTGATATGTAATTAATACCAACAGTTTAATGCATGTACTGTGTATAATATATAAACAGTCAGATAGCATATACAAACAACTTTTATACCAACACCACTCTCTTTATATGTATACATATATACACAAACACATACATATTATTATATCTATATATATGCTTTCTAATGGACTAATACTGTTCACATTACACTGTAACAGATTTTCTTCAATAAAATATATCAAGGGTATTTTTCCAGATCAAAAATATAGATTTTAATTTCTTTTATAACTTATTTTATTATTTCTCACTGATGGAATTTCAAGCTATTTTTCAGGGTTTTTGTTTGTTTGCTTCTTTGTTTTGGCTACTACCAAATAAATGCTACATTAAGATATAATTTTACACATGCTCTCATCTAACTATATTTTTAGGATAGATTTCCCAAAGTGAAAACTGGATTAAAAGTGATAAAACAGGGGCTTCCCTAGTGGCGCAGTGGTTAAGAATCCGCCTGCCGGGGCTTTCCTGGTGGCACAGTGGTTGAGAGTCCGCCTGCCGATGCAGGGGACGCTGGTTCGTGCCCCGATCCGGGAAGATCCCACATGCCGCGGAGCGGCTGGGCCCGTGAGCCATGGCGGCTGAGCCTGCGCGTCCGGAGCCTGTGCTCCACAACGGGAGAGGCCACAACAGTGAGAGGCCCGCGTACCGCAAAAAAAAAAAAAAAAAAAAAAAGGAATCTGCCTGCCAATGCAGGGGACAAGGGTTCGAGCCCTGGTCCAGGAAGATCCCCCACATGCCACGGAGCAACTAAGCCCATGCACCACTATTACTAAGCCTGAGCTCCAGAGCCCGTGACCCACAACTCCTGAAGCCCGGGCACCTAGAGCCCGTGCTCTGCAACAAGAGAAGCCACCGCAATGAGAAGCCCGTGCACCACAACGAAGAGTAGCCCCTGCTCACTGCAACTAGAGAAAGCCCGCGCACAGCAACGAAGACCCAACGCAGCCATAAACAAATAAATAAAATTTTTAAAAAAGTGATGAAACAAAGCTTAATGTTTCATAGATGTATGCAATCTGGTCTCCAAGTGTAGCAATTCACAATCCTGCTGGCAATACTTCCTTGTGCTCTTGCCAGCATGAGATATTATCAATTATTTAAATCTTGTTCCTGTTAAACTTGAAAAACAAAAGTGTATTGTTTATACACTGACACCAAATTAAACTGTTATTCCAGCTACCTCTGGAGTAGAAAGTCCTAATTCTATACTAATTTCACTAAAAATTAAATTCTTGTGATTTTAAAATATAATAACCAACAAATCCTCCCAGAACTCATACATTCCAAAGAAATAAACTAGTACTAAAGATGCTAATTGGCCCTCCTCCCTTTTTCACATCCCCTTCTTGGACCATCTGCCCCATGCATAGCCCAATAACGGGGCTGGGAGTTGCAGGCGTCTTTGGTGACACCAATTATGGGCTAAGTCCAAGCAGAGCAGAAGTCGATCTGCTAAGAGGAAGCAGAGATATGAGACCATGTGACTCTAGAACAGCCAAAGAGAAGCTTCATTCATTGATTCTTTGATCAAATGGTCATGGCAGGGTCTGCTTCTGTTGGCATCTTACAAAATTCAACACTCTTTCATGACTAAAAACATTCAACAAACTAGAAATAGAAGGAAATTACCTCAACATAATGAAAGCCATATATGAAAAGCCCACAGCTAATCTTTAGAGAAATGCAAATCAAAACTATAATGAGGTACCACCT
Organism: Lagenorhynchus albirostris; assembly: GCF_949774975.1. NCBI lineage: Eukaryota > Metazoa > Chordata > Mammalia > Artiodactyla > Delphinidae > Lagenorhynchus > Lagenorhynchus albirostris. The sequence continues at coordinate 74,928,621 of NC_083112.1, read as the reverse complement.
CACACTGCTCAGAATGGCCATCATTAAAAAGTCTACAAACAGGCAGTCCAATGGTTAGGACTCTGTGCTCTCACTGCTGAGGACCCGGATTCGATCCCTGGTTGGGGAACTAAAATCCCACAAGCCACACAGCACAGCCAAAAAAAAATGTCTATAAATAATAAATGCTGGTGAGGCTGTGGAGAAAAGGGAGCCCTCCTACACTGTTGGTGGGAATGTAAACTGGTGCAGCCACTATGGAGAAGAGTATGGAGTTTCCTCAAGAAAATAAAAATAGAGTTGCCGTATGATCCAGCAATCCCTCTCCTGGGCATATATCCAGAGAAAACTCTAATTCAAAAAGGCATCTGCACCCCAGTGTCTGTTTACACCCCAGTGTAAACAGCAGCACTATTTACAATAGCCAAGACATGGAAACAAATGTCCATCAACAGGTGAATGGATAAAGATGTTGTATATATATATACAATGGAATATTACTCCACCATAGAAAAGAATGAAATAATGCCATTTGCAGGAACATGGATGGACCTAGAGATTTTTTTAAACTTTTTATTTTATACTGGGTTATAGTTGATTAACCGTGTTGTGACAGTTTCAGGTGTACAGCAAAGTGATTCAGTTTATACATATACATGTATTTATTCTTTTTTCAAATTCTTTTCCCATTTAGGTTGTTACATAAGGACCTAGAGATTGTCATACTAAGTGAAGTAAGTCACTTAGAGAAAGACAAATATCACATGATATCACTTATATGTGGAATCTAAAAGAAAATGATACAAATGAACGTATATACAAAACAGAAACAGACCTATAGACAGAGAACAGACTTGTGGTTGCTGAGGGGGACGGGGGTGGGGGAGGGAAGGATTGGGAGTGTGGGATTAGCAGGTACAAACTATTATATATAGGATGGATAAACAACAAGGTCCTACTGTACCGCACAGGGAACTCTGTTCAATACCCTGTGATAAATCATAATGGAAAATAATATGAAAAAGAATATACATATATGTATTGATATAACTGAATCACTTTGCTGTACAGCAAAACTTAACAAAACATTGTAAATCAGCTATGCTTCAATAAATTTTTTTAAAAAGACCACAGCTAACATCATACTCAATGGTGAAAAACTGAAAACTTTCCCTCTTAGTAACAAGGCCAGAATGCCCATTTTTGACGCTTCTGTTCAAAACAGTACTCGGAGTCCCAACTAGAGCAATTAGGCAAATAGAAGAAATAAAAGGCTTCCCAATTGGAAGGGAAGAAGTAAAACTGTCTGTTTACAGATGACATGATCTTATATGGACAAAACCCTAAGATTCCACAAAAATATTGTTAAAATAAATAAATTCAGTAAAGTTGCAGAATATAAAATCAGTTGTGTTTTTATACACTAACAATGAACCGTCTGTAAAGGAAATTAAGAATACACTCCCATCTACAATAGCATTAAAAAGAATAAAACAATTAGGAATAAACTTAACCAAGCAGGTAAATGGCATGTACACTGAAAACTATAAAACATTGCTGAAAGTAATCAAACAAGACACAAATAAGTAGAAAAACATTCCACGTTCATGGGTTAAAGGAGTTAATATTGTTAAAATATTCGTAATACTCAAAGCGATCTACAGATTCAATGCAGTCCATGCCGAACTATCAATGGCATTTTTCACAGAAATAGAAATAATCATCTTAAAATTCAGACGGAATCTCAAAGGACTCCAAGTAGCTAAAACAATCTTAAGAAAGACAAAAAATAAAACTAGAGTCTTCACAGGAAAACGAACAAAAAACTATAGAGTCTTTACAATTGCTGATTTTAAAACACAGTACAAATTTACAGTATGGTACTGGCATGAAAACAGACACATGGACCAGTGGAACAGCATTTAAGAGACAGCACAGAAATAAACGTTCACTTCTATGGTCAAACGATCTTTGACAAAGTTTTCGGGGCTACACAATGGGGAAGGGATAGTCTCTTCAACAAATGGTGCTAGGAAAACTGAATATCCACAAGAAAAACAATAAAATGGGGCCCTTCTATTACACCATATACAAAAATCAACTCAAAGTTGATTAGATACCTAAATGTAAGACCTGAAACTATAAACTCCTAGAAGAAATCATACAGGAAAAACTTCACGACACTGGATTTGGCAATGATTTCTTAGATACGGCACCCAAAGAACAGGCATAAAAAGCAAAAGCAAATGGAACCACGTCAAACTTAAAAACGTCTGCATAGCAAAGGAAACAACGAACAAAACGAAAAAGCAATCTACAGGATGGAAGAAAATATTGCAAACCACAGATCTGATAAGGAATTAGTATCCAGGATACGTAAAAATCTACAACTCAACAACAAAAATCCCCCCATAACCTGCTTTAATAATCAGCAGAGGACTTGAATAGACCTGTCTCCAAAGAATATAATTTGTAAATGGTCAACAAGCACATGAAAAGATGCTCAACATCACTAATCATCAGGGAAATGCAAATCAAAACCACAATGAGGTACCACCTCACATCCGTTACAATGGTCACTATTAAGAAAAAAGAAAGTAAAGTGTTGGCAAGGATACAGAGAAATTGGTACCCTTGTGCTCTGTTGGTGGGAATGTAAAATGGTGCAGGTAGTATGGAAAACAGTATGAAAGTTCCTCGAAAAATTAAAAATAGAATTGCTATGTCATCCAGCACATCTTATTTCCTAGTATATATCCCAAAGGATTGAAAACAAGATTTCAAAGAGGTATGTGCACACCTATTTTCATTGCAGCATTATTCACAATAGCCAAGAGGTGGAAGCAACCTGGCTGATGACTGGATAAAGAAAATGTGATGTATACATACAATGGAATACTATTCAGCCTTAAAATAGAAGGAAAGCCTGTTTTATGCTATAACACAGATGAACCTTGAGGACATTATGCTAAGTGAAGTAGTCACAAGGAGACAAATGTTGCATGATTCCATTTACATGGAGTATGTAAAGTAGTCAAATTCAAAGAAACAGAAAGTAGAATTATAGTTGCCAGGGGCTTGGGGAACGGCGAAATGGAAGTTGTTCAAAAGGTAGAGAGTTTCAGTTTTGTAAGATGAAAAAGAATCTAGAGATCCATTGCACAGAGCATATAGTTAACACTAACGTACCATATACTCAATAATGATTAAGATGGTAAATTTCATGTTTGTGACTTTTACCACAAGAAAAAAAGATAACTAATGACAAAATAATTACAGTTGTGAAATTTATAACATATACAGAAGCAAAATATATGACCAAAATAGCACAAAGGCAATAAGGGGAGGAACATAAGCATACCATTTTTAGGTTCTCAAATTTCATGTGAAGAGGTCTAAAATTATCTGAAGATAAACTGTGAATTTAAAAAGAATGCTGAGAGAACTTAAAGAACGCCTCAAGATGAATATTTTTAAGATATTTATTTGACCCAAACAAACAGTTCATCAATTTGAAGGTTTTTTTAAAGAAAATAACATTTCAATATTCGTATGGAAATGAAAATGATTTAGAATAGTGAAAAAATCTTGAAAAAGAATAAATGTTGAGGATTTACACGAAACGATTTCAAAACGTTCTAGAAAGCTTTAATAGGTAAGCGAGTGGTACTGAAATAAAGGTAGAGAAGTCAATGGGACAGAGTCAAAAGGCCAGAAACTCTGTGTTGGTCTGTCTCTGTATCTCAGCTGCTACAAAGGCAGCAGAGTCAATATTATCAAAAACGGCCTTGTTCATCTGCTCTTGGCCAATGAGTGGTTATAATTCCAAATATTAAAATTTCACAGTAACAGAAAATCTAAACCTAAATGCCGTCATCTCTCTTTCTTGCTCTTTATCCTAAACATATATATGTTCACTTCTGCCACCTCTAAGTATCCAGCTAAGGGAAAAAAGAAAATATAAGACTTAACTTTGTCATTATTTTTATTGCCACCTTAGCGGAGTGGATGTTACTAAGTAAAGAAAGGTGTGGCAATCGATCGTAGTGAAGGTTGTTGATAACAGCTGCAGAACGTGGCCCACATTCATGAAGAAATCTCACTTGTCGGAGAAACAATAAACTGAATTAGAGTGTATGTCGGGAATATGACTGTATGTGAAGACTGAATAAAAGTGTTTTCAGGCAATGGCGCCTTGCTTCTGACTACGTGCAGAGTAAACAGTACTGTGTCTTCCAGTCCCCGTCCTGGACCCTGGATTCCTGTGGACTCTGCACTATAATAAAAGGAGCTGTTCTATGCCATGACCCCAACTGCTAATCTTTTTCACCATGATGCTATATACCAAATTTTATAACCCACGTGTAATTAAAGATGCAATTAACACTCAACAAGCTCAGGAGCTCCCCAGTTGAGGAGTAAACTCATTCATTCGTTCAGATTTGGAACAAGGCTACAAACCTTGTTCCAGACTACCCAGTGCCAGCTACTCCGCAGAGCTGAATAAAACACCTCATTCTCTTCCTCCTCTAGGGACATATCTCTTTCTCCTATCCTTTAAAGGTTCAAATGCCTCAGCCTAGGTCCTTCGTTCTCCTTTCCTTTTAGACTCTTGCCCTAAACATTCTCATCCATTCCTTCTTTTTTTTTTATTGTGGACATATAACACAAAATGTACCATTTCATCCATCCTTTGATAAACAGTTCAGTGCATTAGGTACAATCACACTGCTGTGCACCACCAATTCTTATATCAACAGTATCACTGATGGCTATTCAAACTCGTATCTTTATCTCCGATCTCTTTCCCCAAAGCTAACGGCCTTTTCAGCATCTTCTTTTGGATGTTATTCCAGTCAGGTTTCTCTTAGCTGCAAGCAACATAAACCATCTCTAGCTAATCAGATAGAAAGGATTCCATTGAAAGGATTTAAAGTAACTTGCAGAATCTATGGAAAGAATTAGAGAATCATGCTTAAGCATGTTTGGGGGATTGAATATATATACCTCTCGCAATCACGATACAGAAGTGAACCCCTAAAAATACCACTGCTGTTACAGCTGGGCACAGATCACCACTTGCAGTCATAGCTCTGGGTACCTACTGCTAGAAGCATAGGTGCTGGAGGCTCTGAACTCTGCATCTGGTTGCTGGCGCTCCACTGCTGCTGCCGCATTAGCATGGATTTGATAATGGCCTTCCTTTTCCACACCACCAGCCTCTACCTGGTTGACAAAGTCTGGGTCATCACAGCTGCAAGAGGAGCATCCAGCTCTGACCCATCGGATGGAACATTTGCCAAAGCAAAGGGCAGGTGCTAGGCAGCTGAAAAGGATGAAGACTGCTCACACCTTCTTCAGGAGACACCTCAAACTCATTACGAATTTAACTTGAACTCCTGATATTTCTCCCAGAACATTCTTGGGTTCTTTTAATCAACCAGTTATGAAAGGCAGAGATATAGATGTATTCATTCTATAGTCTTCTGCACCTCTGACAATCGCTTACACCCCAAGTGTATCTTGAATCCATCCACTTCTCTCGAGATCCACTACCATCATTTAAATCCAAGAGTTTCTACTTAGAATATTCCTAGTCTCACCCATTATAACAGCTTTACTGAATATAATTTACATGCAACACTATTCATGCATTTAAAGGTACAATTCAATGATTTTCAGTATTTTCACAGAGTTGTGATACAGACTGATCACAACAATCTATTTTAGAACATTATCATCTTCCCCAAAAGAAACTCTATATCCATGAACAGTCACTCCCCATTCCCCCTCACCCAATACCCCTACACTCAGACAGCCACTAATCTACCTTCTATATCAATGGAGTTGCCTATTTTGGACTTTGCAAACGAATAGTCCTTTGTGACTGGCTTCTTTCACTTTGCATGTTTTCAAGGTTTGTCTATGTGTAGCATCTATCAGAATTTCATTTATTTTCATTGCTGAACAACATTACATTATAGGATTCATCACATGTTATTTATTCAATCATTAGTTATTGGATTGTTTCCACTCTTTTGCTGTTACGAAGGATGCTGCTATGAACATTCATGTACTAGCTTTTGTATGAACATATATTTTCAATTCTCTTAGATACATACCCAGTCGTGCAGATCCTGGACATATGCTAACTCCATTTTCAACATTTTAAAAATTGCTAGATGTTTTCCGAAGTGGCTACTCCATTTTTCATTCCCACCAGCAATGTGAGTGTTCAAAATTTCTCCACATCCTCGCTGACACTCGCTGACACATTGTTTTCTGTCTCTTTGATTATACCTGTCTTACTGGATATGAAGAAGTGTCTCATTGTAGTTTTGATTTGCACTTCCCTTATTATTGACAGTGAACATCTCTTTACGTGCTTATTGGCCACCTGTATGTCTTCCTTGGAGAATGTGCCTTTGCCCATTTTTAAATTGGATTGTTTGTCTTTATATCGTTGAGTTGTAAGCGTTCTTCATATTCTGGAAACAAGTTCCTTATCAGATATATGATTTGCAAATATTTTCCCCCTTTTTTATAAGTTGTCTTTCACTCTCTTGATAATGTATGATGTCCTTTGAGGAATATTTTTTTAAATTAAGCCCAATTAATCTATTTTTTTTTCTTTTGTCCTTTGTGCTTTTTGTGTCATACCAAGAAGCCACTGTCTAATCTAAGGTCGCAAAGATGTGACTACGTTTTCTACCAAGAGTTTTACAGCTGTAGCTCTTACACATGAGTCTTTACTCCCTTTTTAATTAATTTTTTATATGGTAAGATGTAGGAGTCCAAATTCATTCATATGCATGTGAATATCCAGTTGACACAACACCATTTGCTAAAAGACTGTCCTTTCAACAATGAATTACCTTGGCACTTTTGTCAAAAATCAGTTAACTGTAAATATATATTTATTTATGGACTTTCAACTGTAGGCCATTGATTTATACGTCTATCCTTATGCCTGTATGTCTTGACCATTATACCTTTCTAGCAAGTTTTAAAATCAGGATATATGAGAAACCTGACCATGTTCTTCTTTTAAAGATCATTCTAGCTATTCTAGATCCTTGCATTTATGCATGAATTTTAAGATCAGCTTGTTAACTTCTGCAAAAAAAAAGAGACAGGTTTGATAGGGAGTGTTTTGATCCATTGATCAAACTGGCGAGTATTGCCATCATTTTTTTTTTTTTACATCTTTCTTGGAGTATAATTGCTTTACAATGATGTGTTAGTTTCTGCTGTATAACAAAGTGAATCAGCTACACATATACATATATTACCATATCTCCTCCCTCTTGTGTCTCCTCCCACCCTCCCTATCCCACCTCTCTAGGTGGACACAAAGCACCGAGCTGACCTCCCTGTGCTATGCGGCTGCTTCCCACGAGCTATCTACTTTACATTTGGGAGTGTATATATGTCCATGCCACTCTCTCACTTCATCCCAGCTTACGCTTCCCCCTCTCCGTGTCCTCAAGTCCATTCTCTACATCTGCATCTTTATTCCTGTCCTGCCCCTAGGTTCTTCAGAACTATTTTTTTTTCTAGCTTCCATATATATATGGAATATATATATATATATATATATATATATACGTGTGTGTGTGTGTGTGTATTTGTTTTTCTCTTTCTGACGTACTTCACTCTGTATGACAGACTCTAGGTCGATCCACCTCACTAGAAATAACTGTTTCATTTCTTTTTATGGCTGAGTAATATTCCATTGTATATATGTGCCACATCT